>NW_028162456.1:22500-40000 GCF_964263955.1 Coregonus lavaretus | reverse complement strand
TTACACATTCAACCTAGTCGATACTTGAAATTGTGTTTCGAGTCTCATGACACTTGTTTAGTATGTTCATAAATAAAACAGATATTATGTTGCGATCCTCACCTTTTCCTCGCTAGACGGTGAGCAAGCCTAGAAACCCTCTGCGAACTGTCAGAGTTGGCGTTCAACCTTCCAGCAACTGGAGAGAACCACTGAGGTATAAAGGAACTGGACAGACACCAGCCTACAATACAGGATTACTATCAACGACAGCTAACCTGACAAAATAAGCACAAGAGTTTTGACAGTTTAGCGGACGTCCATATTTTTTGACCGAGTTGCTTCGTGTGATCTCCTGAAACGATGATGTAGCCGGTCTCCTCAACTGCCAACACGGAATGTGACTCCTCGCTTTAGCATCGCTTCTCCATCCGCCGGTGACAACCTGGTTTAGTTTACTACAACTCTCCTGTGGGATCTTAGTCCAGCATGGGCTCTCGTCTCTCCCCAATCTCAGTTATGTTGATCAATCGATATTACATATTATTTTGCCTTAGTGTCACTGAATAACTGTAGTAATAGTGTAATAATAACCATGTCGCTTCATAGTGTAGCCTATATAGGACATAAACCATGCATGACAGAGATACAGTATGCAGCTAAAACGGATTATAATTCATATTTTATCTAAATGGGGCACGTTCGCTGAGCGGGACCCAACTTTTGGGAACGTCCAGATATAAATAGGCCTTTGCTATATAGATAGAACACCTCTCTGAACGTTGCCCTGGGGTGTATTCACCAGGAACCAAACAGAAACAAACTGGCCCAAACAGGGAGGCACTAAGCTACATTTGTCCAGCTGAACTTGTCCAACGGTTTGCTACAGTGTTCTCTAACGAATATACCCTGCAGGTACCGTTTTAGCACGCCTGCTAAGTTACTACAACAATGATTACTACAATAATGATTACTGCAACAAGGATTACTGCAACAATGATTACTGTTACTGCAACAATGATTACTGCAACAATGATTACTGTTACTGCAACAATGATTACTGAAACAATGATTACTGTTACTGCAACAAGGATTACTGCAACAATGATTACTGTTACTGCAACAATGATTACTGCAACAATGATTACTACAACAAGGATTACTACAACAATGATTACTGTTACTGCAACAATGATTACTGCAACAATGATTACTGCAACAATGATTACTACAACAAGGATTACTACAACAATGATTACTGTTACTGCAACAATGATTACTGCAACAATGATTACTGCAACAATGATTACTGCAACAATGATTACTACAACAAGGATTACTACAACAATGATTACTGCAACAATGATTACTGTAACAATGATTACTGCAACAATGATTACTACAACAATGCCACGTTCAGTATCCAAATGTTGTCGAACTTTACAGATAGAAATGCCATGAATAGAGCAGACGTGATTACTTATTATTTCTTCATGTCAGAGAGAGGCATGTTTGTTCTACATTGCGTCTCTATCTGAACATTCCAAACCGTTGCATCTTGCTGAACGCACCCCAATATTTTTATAGACGGAAGTAGCCTATAAGTGAAAGGAAAATATACACACGACGATAGAGATTTCAGAGACACGAGGTAAGGCTTTTCTAACAATCGATCATAATAACATGTCAAATTAAGGTTTCCTGATACATTTTGGGTGGACTACATTTACATTTTAGTCATTTAGCAGACGCTCTTATCCAGAGCAACTTACAGTTAGTGAATACATATTTTTTTATACTGGCCCCCCATGGGAATCGAACTCACAACCCTGGCGTTGCAAACGCCATGCTCTATCAACTAAGCTACATCCCTGCCGGCCATTCCCTCCCCTACCCTGGACCAATTGTGCGCCGCCCATGAGTCTCCCGGTCGCGACAGAGCCTGGATACGAACCAGGATCTAGGGCACAGTTAGCACTGCGATGCAGTGCCTTAGACCACTGCGCCACTCAGGACACCTAGACATGGACCGAAAATTGAAAGCCCTCCAACTTGTCAACATTTTGATCAGAAGTTTATAACGCGGTCTTTTATATTTGGTTGGCTGGGCCATATAGTAGTTTGATCGGTTTCCGAATATCATGTTCACTTTAGGTCGTATTTTCTCTAAAGAATGTAGCCTATATATAGCCTACGCCAGGGTTAGCCTATATATAGCCTACGCCAGGGTTAGCCTATATATAGCCTACGCCAGGGTTAGCCTATATATAGCCTACGCCAGGGTTAGCCTATATATAGCCTACGCCAGGGTTAGCCTCTATATAGCCTACGCCAGGGTTAGCCTATATATAGCCTACGCCAGGGTTAGCCTATATATAGCCCACGCCAGGGTTAGCCTCTATATAGCCTACGCCAGGGTTAGCCTATATATAGCCTACGCCAGGGTTAGCCTATATATAGCCTACGCCAGGGTTTCCCAAACAACAGGTTCACCTTACAGTGAAATGCTTACTTACAAGCCCTTAACCAACATTGCTGTTTTAAGAAAAAAAAGTTTTAAGTAAAAAAATGATAAGTAAAAAATAACAAATAATTAAAGAGCAGCAGTCAAATAAAATAACAGTAGGGAGGCTATATACAGGGGGGTACCGGTACAGAGTAAATGTGCGGGGGCACCGGTTAGTCAAGGTAATTGAGGTAATATGTACATGTGGGTAGAGTTAAAGTGACTATGCATAGATAATAAACAGAGTAGCAGCAGCGTAAAAGAGGGGGTGGGGGTGGGGTGGGGTGGGGTGGGGGGGACATTGCGAATGGTCCGGGTAGCCATTTGATTAGCTGTTCAGGAGTCTTATGGCTTGGGGGTAGAAGCTGTTAAGAAGCCTTTTGGACCTAGACTTGGCGCTCCGGTACCGCTTGCCGTGCGGTAGCAGAGAGAACAGTCTATCACTAGGGTGGCTGGAGTCTTTGATAATTTTTAGGGCCTTCCTCTGACACCGCCTTGTATAGAGGTCCTGGATGGCAGGAAGCTTGGCCCCAGTGATGTACTGGGCCGTACGCACTTCCCTCTGTAGTGCCTTGCAGTTGGAGGCTGAGCAGTTGCCATACCAGGCAGTGATGCAACCAGTCAGGATGCTCTCGATGGTGCAGCTGTAGAACATTTTGAGGATCTGAGGACCCATGCCAAATCTTTTCAGTCTCCTGAGGGGGAATAGGCTTTGTCGTGCCCTCTTCACGACTGTCTTGGTGTGTTTGGACCATGATAGTTCGTTGGTGATGTGGACACCAAGGAACTTGAAGCTCTCAACCTGCTCCACTACAGCCCTGTCGATGAGAATGGGGGCGTGCTCAGTCCTCTTTTTTATCCTGTAGTCCACAATCATCTCCTTTGTCTTGATCACGTTGAGGGAGAGGTTGTTATCCTGGCACCACATGGCCAGGTCTCTGACCTCCTGCCTATAGGCTGTCTCATCGTTGTCTGTGATCAGGCCTAACACTGTAGTGTCAATCAATCAATCAATCAATTTTATTTTATATAGCCCTTCGTACATCAGCTAATATCTCGAAGTGCTGTACAGAAACCCAGCCTAAAACCCCAAACAGCTAGTAATGCAGGTGTAGAAGCACGGTGGCTAGGAAAAACTCCCTAGAAAGGCCAAAACCTAGGAAGAAACCTAGAGAGGAACCAGGCTATGAGGGGTGGCCAGTCCTCTTCTGGCTGTGCCGGGTGGAGGTTATAACAGAACCATGCCAAGATGTTCAAAAATGTTCATAAGTGACAAGCATGGTCAAATAATAATCAGGAATAAATCTCAGTTGGCTTTTCATAGCCGATCATTAAGAGTTGAAAACAGCAGGTCTGGGACAGGTAGGGGTTCCATAACCGCAGGCAGAACAGTTGAAACTGGAATAGCAGCAAGGCCAGGCGGACTGGGGACAGCAAGGAGTCACCACGGCCGGTAGTCCCGACGTATGGTCCTAGGGCTCAGGTCTCTCAGTTGGCTTTTCATAGCCGATCATTAAGAGTTGAAAACAGCAGGTCTGGGACAGGTAGGGGTTTCGTAACCGCAGGCAGAACAGTTGAAACTGGAATAGCAGCAAGGCCAGGCGGACTGGGGACAGCAAGGTGTCAGCATGCCCGGTAGTCCTGACGTATGGTCCTAGGGCTCAGGTTCTCAGAGAGAAAGAGAGAACGAGAGAATTAGAGAGAGCATACTTAAATTCACACAGGACACTGGATAAGACAGGAGAAGTACTCCAGGTATAACCAACTAACCCCAGCCCCCCGACACATAAACTACTGCAGCATAAATACTGGAGGCTGAGACAGGAGCGGTCCGGAGACACTGTGGCCCCATCCGAAGAAACCCCCGGACAGGGCCAAACAGGAAGGATATAACCCCACCCACTCTGCCAAAGCACAGTGTCGTCTGCAAACTTAATGATGGTGTTGGAGTCGTGCCTGGCCATGCAGTCATGGGTGAACAGGGAGTACAGGAGGGGACTGAGCACGCACCCCTGATGGGCCCCTGTGTTGAGGATCAGTGTGGCAGATGTGTTGTTGCCTACCCTTACCACCTGGGGGCGGCCCATCAGGAAGTCCAGGATCCAGTTGCAGAGGGAGGAGTTTAGTCCCAGGGTCCTTAGCTTAGTGATGAGCTCTGAGGGCACTATGGTGTTGACTCAGTCAGGGACATGTTGAAAATGTCAGTGAAGACACTTGCCAGTTGGTCAGCGCATGCTCGGAGTACACATCCTTTTAATCCATCTGGTCTTGCAGCCTTGTGAGTGTTGACCTGCTTAAAAGTCTTACTCTCATCGGCTACGGAGAGCGTGATCACATAGTCATCCGGTACAGCTGATGCTCTCATACATACTTCAGTGTTGCTTGCCTCGAAGCGAGCATAGTATTTAACTCGTCTGGTACGCTCGTGTCACTTGGCAGCTCGCGAGTGTGCTTCCCTTTGTAGTCTGTAATAGTTTTCAAGCCCTGCCACATCTGACGAGCGTCAGAGCCAGTGTAGTACGATTCAATCTTAGTCCTGTATTGACTCTTTGCCTGTTTGATGGTTCGTCGGAGGGCATAGTGGGATTTCTTATAAGCGTCGGGGTTAGAGTCCCGCTCCTTGAAAGCGACAGCTCTACCCTTTAGCTCAGTAATCTGTAATCCATGGCTTCTGGTTGGGGTATGTACGTACGGTTACTGTGGGGACGACGTCATCGATGCACTTATTGATGAAGCAAGTGTACTCCTCAATGCTATCGAAAGAAAAACGGAACATATTCCAGTCGGTGCTAGCAAAACAGTCCTGTAGCTTAGCATCTGCGTCATATGACAACTTCCTTATTAACAGAGTCACTGGTGCTTCCTGCTTTAGTTTTTGCTTATAAGCAGGAATCAGGAGGATAGAGTTATGGTCAGATTTGCCAAATGGAGGGTGAGGGAGTGTCACGATCGTTGTAAGCAGCGGACCAAGGTGCAGCGTGGAAAGCGTACATACTTTTAATGAGTACTTTACACAATAACAAAACAACAAAACGATACGTGAAGTCTAAAGGTTCAACAACACAAACCTATACAGAACAAGATCCCACAAAACAAAAGTGCCAACAGGCTGCCTAAGTATGGTTCCCAATCAGAGACAACGAGAATCAGCTGCCTCTGATTGGGAACCACCCTGGCCAACATAGAAAACACGAACTAGAACACAACATAGAAAATCACACATAGAAAATCCACACCCTGGCTCAACATATAAGAGTCCCCAGAGCCAGGGCGTGACAGTACCCCCCCCCCCAAAGGCTGCGACCGCGCCAACCAAACACAACAGGGGAGGGGCCGAGTGGGCATTCCGCGTGGTAGAAATGAGGTAGAACGGATTTAAGTTTCCCTGCATTAAAGTCCCCGGCCACTAGGAGCACCGCCTCTGGATGAGCGTTTTCCTGTTTGCTTATGGCCTTATACAGCTCATTGAGTGCAATCTTACTGCCAGCATCGGTTTGTGGTGGTAAATAGACAGCTACGAAAAATATAAATGAGAAGAAAACTCTCTTGTTTAATAGTGTAGTTTACAGCTTATCATGAGATACTCTACCTCAAGCGAGCAAAACCTAGAGACTTCCTTAGTATTAGATTTGATGCACCAGCTGTTGTTTACAAATATACACAGACCGCCTTACTGGAGTCAGCCGTTCTATCCTGCTGATGTAGCGTATATCCCGCCAGCTGTATGTTATCCATGTCGTCGTTCAGCCACGACTCAGTGAAACATAAGATATTACAGTTTTTAATGTCCTGTTGGTAGGATATCCTTGATCTTAGGTCGTCCATTTTGTTTTCCAATGATTGTACGTTGGCTAATAGGATTGATGGAAGAGGCAGATTACTCGCTCGCCGTCGGATCCTTACAAGGCACCTCGACCTATGTCCACGATATCTCCGTCTCTTTCTCCTGCGAATGACGGGGATTTGGGCCTTGTTGGGTGTCTGTAGAATACCCTTCGGGTCCGACTCGTTGAAGAAACAATCTTTGTCCGATATAAGGTGAGTAATCGCTGTCCTGATATCCAGAAGCTCTTTTTGGTCATAAGAGACGATGGCAGAAACATTATGTACAAAATAAATTACAAATAACGCGAAAAAACACACATAATAGTACAATTGGTTAGAGGGCTGTAAAACACAGGTTTGATCATAAACTGGGCTATTGTTCAGGCCACAGGCCACGCCGCTAAATTCCGAACGTACACAAATACACAATGTAAAGTTTAGTGGGAGACTCATAGGAGCAGATCACGATCCCGAATAGCAAGTGATAGAGAGATGAGACAGTAGCCCCTATTTATGCATTTCCAAACTCCGCGGGATTACCCATCATACCCCCCCAACCTTTCCATCTGTCCTGGCATATTTAACCCCTGCTAGCACCCATGAGAACAATAACACACCCACGAACACAGAACACAATACCGGGTCGTTACAGTATCTTATCTTGCTGTATACTTGATCTAAATGTTGTTAGCCAATCACAGACTGTGTTGTTTCCAGTTCCCAGAAGCCTACATCAGACAACCAATAAGAGTTGTGTCCGTGGCTTTCAGTCGAATAGAGGAGTTCGAAGGCTTTCCCAGAGGGTATGTACTATTTGGGATCCTTGGGATGTCCCTACCTCTATCAAGTATAAATGTAAAATGGTTAAGTTTAGTGTTAGTTTAGGGTTCAGGGTAAGGACGTCCCAAGGAATCCGGATAGCAGTGACCGTTCATAGAGTGAGAGACGGGCACGGTATTTGAGAGCTCGGCGGCGACACAGACATTCATTTGTTTTGTTTTTTTACAAGCGCCAGAAGCGATTTTCGAGAGTGTCTGCCCCAGATAGTTTCCTTAGAGACGATTAAAAGAATTCCCAAGATGTCCTTGATCCGACTGAGGAGTAGGTGGGCTATATTTAAGTCGTTAGGAAATATTGTGTTGATAAGGCACATTTTTGTTGATAACGACTTGATAACGGATTGTCGAAAGCACGTAGGCCATATTATTTACTGTGTCGATAGGGGAGTAGGCTAATGTGCAATAATAACGTAATTTGATGTGCTAGTATTTATTAAATTGTAAATGAAAATATACACACGTGGTGCTATAGGATACACATATTTTACATTGTATTACACTACCCCTACATTGTGTTATAGGATGTGTACATATTTTACATTGTAATAGTGCATACATTATTATTTTTTATTTTTTCATACCCCCCGTGGGAACCAAACCCACAACCCTGGTGTTGCAAACGCCATGCTCTACCAACTGAGCTACATCCCTGCAGGCCATTCCCTCCACTACCCTGGGCCAATTGTGTGCTACCCCGGTCGCGGCCAGGTACGACAGAGCCTGGATTCGAACCAGGATCTCTAGTGGCACAGCTAGCCTTAGACCACTGCGCCACTCGGGAGGCCAACATCCCGACATGCCATTGTGTTATAGGATGTGTACATATTTTACATTGTAATCCACTACCCCTACATGCCATTGTGTTATAGGATGTGTACATATTTTACATTGTAATACACTACCTCTACATGCCATTGTGTTATAGGATGTGTACATATTTTACATTGTAATACACTACCCCGACATACCATTTTGTGCTGGGTTTATTTTTCCACTGTCACTAGGCATACACAGTCACACCTGCACTGAATTGAATTGCATAACTACTTTTCCCTGAAGGAGGGAAACGAGGTACAACATTCAACTTTGATCAAATACCTAAAATCATGCCTGACAAGACCAATTGAATCATAACGGTATCCTAATATAGTGTGGATACAGGAGTATCCTATTCTACACTAATGTAACAGTATGTGATAGTATTATTTATCTAATTGATCAATGAAATTGTAAATGTGGACGGGTACGCTACTTCATTCAATGATTACGGTATTGTACAAGGTAGATACAGGAGTAGTCTATAGTCTACAATAATAATATCATTGAATGTGTGATAGTATAATTTATTTCATTGATGAATGAAATTGTAAATGGGGATGGGTACGCTACTTCATTCAGTGAATACCGAATGTCTTATCTCTGGGAGTATGTTAATGAAGGCTTTTCAGCTGTTGAACTATGGCAATGTCGATCTAATTTCTGAATCAATCTTTCACCAATCAGCGTCACTGCAGCTGTTCTAACCCCCGCTGCCGTCCCTCCACAAGCAACCACATCCTCTTCTCCTGTTCAACTCATTTGCCGCCACACTGAAAAGGACTCTACATACGTACCTCTGTGCCCATCTCATTGTTACACGATCCATCCAAGGCCTCAACTGGATGCCTAGAAATGGGAGAAATGGAACCAAGATGCTACAGTTGTGTGTGTGTGTGTGTGTGTGTGTGTGTGTGTGTGTGTGTGTGTGTGTGTGTGTGTGTGTGTGGATGGCGATCCAAGAGAAGACATGAGAAGATGGTAAAGGAGATAGTGATGAGAGTGAATACAGTATGAATATAAAGACCCCTTGGGATCTAAAATGAGTGCGGGGTGCCCTCTTGTGTCTCCTTTTCGTCAGTTTGAGGATGCTACACTCCCCCCTAGTGGAGGTTCTTGGAAAACTGATATTTAAATAATATAATAAGCCATTTAGCAGACGCTTTTATCCAAAGCGATTTACAGTCATGTGTGCATACATTTTTACGTATGGGTGGTCCCGGGGATCGAACCCACTACCCTTGCTTTAACAAGCGCCGTGCTCTACCAATTGAGCAACAGAGGACCACAGGTCAGAGCAGAGGTTGACGAAAACCTTCAAAGGTGGTGGTGCTATGTTGCCCGTTATCTTGAATACCAGGCAGATGTTTGAGTACAGAATGAAATGGTGTAAACTTAACAGGCTAGACTTGTTGAGAACACTCTTTGAAAAAGGGGGTTCCAACAGGGTTATTTTGCTGTCACCAAAGGAGAGCACTTTGTAGTTCCAGGTAGAAGTATTTTTGGTTCCTTTAAGAACCCTCTGTGGAATGTTGTTTCCTTGAAGAACCCTCTGTGGAATGTTGTTTCCTTGAAGAACCCTCTGTGGAATGTTGTTTCCTTGAAGAACCCTCTGTGGAATGTTGTTTCCTTGAAGAACCCTCTGTGGAATGGAGCCCAAAAGGGTTCTACCTAGACACAGAAGGGGTGGTACCTGGAACCAAAAAGGGTTTTCCTAAGGGGACAGCGGAAGAATCCTTTTAGGTTGTAGATAGCACCTTTTTTTTCTGAGTGTAGTCCTATATTGCAGTGGTGGTTCCGTGGTTTTCTGTCCATAATAAATGCAACAGGTCCTGTGCGTCTCTGGAGGATCTAGCAAGATAGTGAATCATTGCAACACCGACTCAGTATGACTATAATGAGCATGTCTAATTTGCACCGTTATGCAATTATTAAGAGGCTAGATGGCGACGTGGTCGTCTGTAGCTCAAATGGTAGAGCACGGCGTTTGTAACGCCAGGGTAGTGGGTTCGATCCCCAGGACCACCCATTCGTAAAAATGTATGCGCACATGACTGTAAATCGCTTTGGAGAAAAGCGTCTGCTAAATGGCATATTATTTATTATTTAGAGATGTCAAGGTGGTACCCCCGAATATGCTCCAGTATAGTGTATAGTGTAAATAACATCTACCAATAGACCTTCTAAATTATAAACATTTAGTCAATCAAATAATTACTCTGTAAAATGAGAAATGCAGTTACTCTACTTATCTAATAGGATGAAAGAATTGACACTCAAACAATTACAGTGTACATGAAATACATTACAGAATAACAGCACAGAGCATATGACTGTCACCAATAGGCTAAAACAACGTGGCGACACGTGTCTTCAGTTCAGAATAGTCTCTAAGAGAAAACACGATGTGTGTCTGATACACAAAGGAGCTTGGTAGCAAGTTCTCAAAAGTATGAACAAATTCACTGTCATTTTAACAAAATTCAAGGAAAAGAGCGGTGGACCTTTTGGCGGCGCGAAGGAGGCGGTGAAAAAGTTAAACTTTTTTCCAACTTTATGCAAATCACCAGCGGCGGACCGCTGAGCGATGACCAATCATATCGAGTGGTTCCCATGACGACTTTGACGCTATGCGACCCAAGGCTGAGAGACTTTCTTCAGCAAAGATGGCGGACAAAAATACTTGGTGGAAGCAAACATAAGTAATTATAACATCATAACGAATCATGCAAAAACATTTACAGTTGCGAGGAATATGTTAGTTAATGTAGAGACAAAACGATTATGCATATTTTTTGGTCATAAAGTTAATTTACGAAAATCGCTATTTAGCAAGTTATCTGACTAGCTAACATTAGCCAGCTAGCTGGCTAGCTTTATGGGTGTTGTGACGCGAGAATGAAATTGTAATTCTGAAAACCAGGCTGTCGTCTTGTGAAACTGTGGATGTAAAAAATCTACCTAGCTAAAGCATTTACTGCAAATTGAATGTAGAATTTTGTAAACTTGCCTTGCTGATATTTGCAATGCAATGCAGCTGAAGTAACGTAGCTAACTATTTTCTTGCTTATTGTGTAGTGGAGGATAAATATACCTGTATGCCTATGGATGTGTAGCTATGTAGCTGATCTGTGTATGTGGACCCTAAAACGTTTGGTGTAAATATTAGTTCAGAACCTAGCTATGAACCTCAGCTATCATACCGGTTGTATCAACTTCAAAACAGTCTGAATGACATTAATGAAGCCTATGGATTGAGTAGAATGTAATATAACTTTGTGCCAAGGATGCAAGTCTTATATACATGTAGTTATGACCATGCATGAGATCCCCACATAGTATTCTGGACATTGAATATATTCACTGATCATGTACTCTACCTTGGCAAATAAAGGTGCAGTTCAGGTATGAATGCCTGTGAAACATACTTTTTCAGTCATATCCAATACCAGGAGTATCAAACTCCAGTCTTTTTATTAACACTTTGTCTGCATGTATGTATTACAATTATACACTTCAACAGTGTTTACCAATCCTGGGACATCAATGGTTACACATTGTAACTATGCAATAGACTACAAACATGATTTAACTAGTTAAAGGCTGATTTGTAATTCATATATACAGAAACAGAATTTTAAAAACAGTACACTACACTTCCTATGCATCATGTAAATACTCTAAAACTGGTTCATCTCACTAAACCGGTTCATCTCACTATCTAATTTCCTTCATCTGCATTGATCTGAGGACACTGGATAGGTGTAGTATTCCATCAAATGAGACTTAATTTCAACCAGTAGAGAATGTGAAACGCTTTATTGAAAGAAGTTCATTATCCAAGTGTTATAAACACATAATACATGCATTATAAATATAATTGTAAAATATATTCTAAATAGAAGTTAAATCTGTACTTCAATGCACATCTGGTGTGCATTATAAAAACAGAGGAAGAAAGAGGAGGTGGGGAGAGAGGTGTGAGAAAGAGGAGGTGGGGAGAAAGGTGTGAGAAAGAGGAGGTGGGGAGAGAGGTGTGAGAAAGAGGGGGTGGGGAGAGAGGTGTGAGAAAGAGGGGGTGGGGAGAGAGGTGTGAGAAAGGAGGTGGGGAAAGAGGTGTGAGAAAGAGGAGGTGGGGAGAGAGGTGTGAGAAAGAGGAGGTGGGGAGAGAGGTGTGAGAAAGAGGAGGTGGGGAGAGAGGTGTGAGAAAGAGGAGGTGGGGAGAGAGGTGTGAGAAAGAGGAGGTGGGGAGAGAGGTGTGAGAAAGAGGAGGTGGGGAGAGAGGTGTGAGAAAGAGGAGGTGGGGAGAGAGGTGTGAGAAAGAGGAGGTGGGGAGAGAGGTGTGAGAAAGAGGAGGTGGGGAGAGAGGTGTGAGAAAGAGGAGGTGGGGAGAGAGGTGTGAGAAAGAGGAGGTGGGGAGAGAGGTGTGAGAAAGAGGAGGTGGGGAGAGAGGTGTGAGAAAGAGGTGGTGGGGAGAGAGGTGTGAGAAAGAGGAGGTGGGGAGAGAGGTGTGAGAAAGAGGAGGTGGGGAGAGAGGTGTGAGAAAGAGGAGGTGGGGAGAGAGGTGTGAGAAAGAGGAGGTGGG
Organism: Coregonus lavaretus; assembly: GCF_964263955.1. NCBI lineage: Eukaryota > Metazoa > Chordata > Actinopteri > Salmoniformes > Salmonidae > Coregonus > Coregonus lavaretus. Next base: position 27,450 of record NW_028162456.1, on the reverse strand, counting down.
GAGAGAGGTGTGAGAAAGAGGAGGTGGGGAGAGAGGTGTGAGAAAGAGTGTCAAAGACAGAAAGGGAAAGAGGTAAGAATAGAGGAGCAGGGAAGACAGCATATGATTAATGAATTACAGTGCTACTAGGAAAGACAGCATATGATTAATGAATTACAGTGCTACTAGGGAAGACAGCATATGATTAATGAACTACAGTGCTACTAGGGAAGACAGCATATGATTAATGAATTACAGTGCTACTAGGGAAGACAGCATATGATTAATGAATTACAGTGCTACTAGGGAAGACAGCATATGATTAATGAATCACAGTGCTACTAGGGAAGACAGCATATGATTAATGAATTACAGTGCTACTAGGGAAGACAGCATATGATTAATGAATTACAGTGCTACTAGGGAAGACAGCATATGATTAATGAATTACAGTGCTACTAGGGAAGACAGCATATGATTAATGAATTACAGTGCTACTAGGGAAGACAGCATATGATTAATGAATTACAGTGCTACTAGGGAAGACAGCATATGATTAATGAATTACAGTGCTACTAGGGAAGACAGCATATGATTAATGAATTACAGTGCTACTAGGGAAGACAGCATATGATTAATGAATTACAGTGCTACTAGGGAAGACAGCATATGATTAATGAATTACAGTGCTACTAGGGAAGACAGCATATGATTAATGAATTACAGTGCTACTAGGGAAGACAGCATATGATTAATGAATTACAGTGCTACTAGGGAAGACAGCATATGATTAATGAATTACAGTGCTACTAGGGAAGACAGCATATGATTAATGAACTACAGTGCTACCCTAATATTCTCTCAGGTCATCACAATTCCATAATAGTGTCTCTAGCGGTGTCTCCTAACAGCCTTGGGCCCCCAGTTGGCCAGAAGGTGATCTTAAGAGCGGGTGAGATGGACTGGACTGGAGGTTGGCACCCATCAAAACATACCTGCAGACGAGAGACAGATGGAGAGAGAGATGGCATGTTATTCTAACGCTGTCAGTCATCATCATCATCATCAGGAGGTGAAATGCAAAACTGACCTTGTATCATTATCTCTGGGACTACTACATCTATATCTGTATTTCAATGTAAAGCATCTCTTTAATAATACTTCCTGTTGACCCGACCAAGTGACCTCTCACCTCTGATCCTGCTGTGCCCTCTGTGTAGCCAGTTCAGATGCGGGAGGGGTTCACCAACACAGCTGATATAACCTAGAGGATTTAGGGAGAAGGGGGGAGAGGGATGAAGTGAAGGAGAGAGACTTATTGAGAAAATAAGGTAGTTAAAGAGACAGTGTTCAACAGGAATCTCTGTGTGTGGCCTCACCTGGTGTCCACACTAAGTGGCTGTAGAGTACTTTATACTGAAAAACATGCACAGACACAGGAGGACAAACAATACAGTGTAGTTATATAAATAATGGAGTGTCTTACTATTCTCCATGGTTGGTCCTCTGGCCTGTCCTTTTGAAGGTGGAAGGAGCCACAGTTCTACACCTGAGCCTGCTTACTGCACAATCCATCAATCAGATTGAGTGTGTAGGTGTGGGTTATAGGGTGTCAAATTGTTTTCAATATGGGTGACTCTTAAAAGAGCCTGTTTTGATTTTGTACTGACATCCTCACCTGAGAAGTAGAACTCAAAAGGAGAGAAAGTGGGAATTGAATAACTGCAGTTAACGAAGCTAAGTCAATGGAAGAATACTCTTATTGCAATGTGGATGGCTCTTAAAAGAGCATTTGGTTGTGCATAGTGTAGTCTATGGTGTTGCCAGGGGCAGCACCCTTCGAAGAAGTAGGAGGTGAAGATCTCCCGCACACGGATTGCCTCCTGTGCTGCGTTGTTGGCCCCCATCCTGGTAACATCCTGCAGAGCAGCAGACCTCTCCTCTGGCACACGGCGGCGAGCTGCAGGTCCCCTCCTGGTCCTCGCGTCCATCCTCATGATAGTTATCGTTTTTTATTTATTATAGTTATGCAGGACACAGGAAGCCTTCACACACAGGCCTGAATTCCCCCAGGAGGCAGTCCCAGTTGGCCCTGGTCACCCAACCTTGCAGTGCCCTACACAGTAACTGAAGGCAATCGTTTTGAAGGAATCTCCAGTTACAAGGTATCTGCAGGAATATGGAAGATAATGCCATTATTAGACTTTTTACATCACCAGGTCATTGTGGATTACTAAAGTATCATATCCCTTATAACAAATCATGATAACATTGGATAGATAGATGCATGTGCACACACGCGTGCATGTGACAATAGCAGGATCATATCAAGGATAGAATCACAAATGAACACATAAATACCACTTGAAGCTTGACCATTTGAACCAGCTGTGTAGTGCTAAGGCAAAAAACGTGCACCCCTTCGAGTCCCCAGGACCACGACAGAGAACCACTGCTCTTCATCGGGACCTCTTCATCTGCAGACAGGCTTTCACTGCTCTCTGTACCTGAGGACAGAAAACCTCACAAGAAACAGACTTCACTATACTAAAATTAGACCGCACTGAATATGATGTTACTGTTATCTCTGTCCTCACTTCCAGGGACTGGAACTACCCAACAGAACCTGCCCTCTCCAGAACAGCCTACTCTCTCACTTTGACAGATGGGGCTGCTATCCTTTCACCCTCCTCCATGGCTATTAGCTAGCTACCTACAAATGCATTTGGGAGTGATAAATACATCAAGTTAGCTAGCTAATATGAAGTTAGGTAGCTGGTCAAATGTAATTCACTTAGCTAGCTATCTATACAGTATGTAAAGTCGGCTAGATAGCTAGCTACGTTAGCAGCTCATTTGAGTTAGCATGCACTGTAGCTAGTTAGCTAATAATACATCGTTTTTTTTTTTACATTTTCAAAATGTATTTACTTACTTGAATAGGTTCACCCAGCCATGTGGACGATTGGAAACAGGACAGCAAAGTTCGTTGTTACCAGAGCGGTTTAGAGCATATTACTACTATTTACCTGTGAATAACCAGACCTTCATTCAAACTTGCTATGCTGAATTCTTGCCGCACAGTCGAACATGCTGCCAGCAAGCGGGCCAACGCACGGAGCATTACAAGCTAACCTGGCCGGACGCTCGTTGCAAAATAAATGGACACACACACGTTATTCAATCATTTCACCCACAGTGTTAGCGAGCGTCTACGTGGCCAGGCGCTAAAATAAAACTCGGTTCTATTTGTGACTCTCGACCCGCTGCAAGTCCTCTCCTCTCCCATCTCCTCATTGGTTTTTAGGAGCACCTACCGACGTGGGTGATTGAAAGATGAACTGAGGTCCACACTCCAGTCCAGTTGGTGGTGGTAATGCACCTTAAAGTTGGTTGCCAACCGACATATAAAGTCCAAAGAAGAAGCCGCAAACATGTCTCTCTGACATTTTGAATAAGAAATCAGGTCGGCTCTATATGTGATAACTTTATCTGAAACATTCCACAACGTTTGGCGACTGAACTTTGCTTTGGGGTATATTCATCAGGAAACAAACGGAAACAAAGCGGCCGAAACAGGGAGGGACTAACCTGAACTTGTCCAGTTTGAAACGCTCTTTTTTGTTTCCGTTTGTTTCCTGCAGCAGTACGAGATAGATTTCTGGGACTCGAGGCAAGGGTTTTCTAACTATCACTCCCTCCAGGAAATACACGACGCCGCTGTTCTGGTCACTGATGGATTTATTCTTCTACTAAATTCTCCACCGTCATCAATCCACCGTCGAACTGTTTACATACATTTCAACACATGCACAAAACACAAGTTGGCGTTCACGTTACAGAAACCTTGCACGTAAATATGCGCGACAAATAATTAACATAATGAACATACCTCGCTGGCTGCACACAACTGAGAGGGAAATGGGTCCACTTAAAAACAAGAATACTTGTAAATAAACACGTCGTTAATTTAACTTATCTTTCAGAGTACTAAACTTTACCGCCGCTACTTTACTGCGATGTCTGGAACTTGTCACCACTAAAAGCGTCCCAACAAAACATAGAATGTACAGATAGTTCCTATCAGATAAATGCAAGCGAAATCAATATTCAAAATACAAGTTGTACAAATAATAATGATATTATCTAAAACCTATTAATAATGACATGAATAACATTAATAATGACATGAATAACATTTATGGCAGTTAAACTTTGAAAGTTCCATGTTGCAGTGCTGCTGAGAGACTCATGCAGAGGCCCAAACTTTACAGTGGAGCACGGAGGCCATCTTGTGGTTAAATTTGGGTACTGCACACCATGGTTATTTGCTCTTTAGAGAGAGCATATAACAGAGGCGCGCTTTCTGTGCCACTGGCCTCAATCAGGTCGGCCAAATGCAGATAATAGCGCACCGGTGCTGAAGTCATTCATTCACATCAACTCAACTAGCGAACACACCATGTCTGGAAGAGGCAAAGGCGGCAAGGGACTCGGAAAAGGAGGCGCCAAGCGTCACCGCAAAGTTCTCCGCGATAACATCCAGGGAATCACCAAACCCGCTATCCGCCGTCTGGCTCGCCGCGGCGGCGTGAAGCGTATTTCCGGTCTGATCTACGAGGAGACCCGCGGTGTCCTGAAGGTGTTCCTGGAGAACGTGATCCGTGACGCAGTCACCTACACCGAGCACGCCAAGAGGAAGACCGTTACCGCCATGGACGTGGTTTACGCTCTGAAACGTCAGGGACGCACCCTGTACGGTTTCGGCGGTTAAACCCACTCTCTTCGGAACCTCAACACCCCGACTCGAACCCAAAGGCTCTTTTAAGAGCCATCCACATCCGCTTCAAAAGGGCCCATTCCATATAGTGTTTTTTTTTTCTTCAGTATGCTATTTAGTAGGAAAGTATGAGCCACTTCGAGTGGACAGGGAGTATTAATTAGAGGATTCTAATGTCCCTTCCAGTTTCA
>NW_028162456.1:0-17500 GCF_964263955.1 Coregonus lavaretus | reverse complement strand
GCTCTGCTCCTAGTGGTTTAAGGCGGAGCGAAACGCTCCAAAATGTACTCCCTGCCGAGCCTGACACTTCCCAATAAAAAATGAAAAAAGGTCAAGCCTAGCAATGGCTGCAACCAATTCCCGCGGTACTGCAACTAAGACCCTTCCGGGCGTCACAATATACCGCGTCATCGGTTAAAGACCCGCCCCATCTAGTTCAATGGCAATGCCAAAGACTAGTGGGCAGATCACCAGAATAGAAGCTACACTAATCTGTACTAGCAGATCAATATGCCTCAATATTCTGTGACAACACCACCGGCCACTAATGGAATGACACCACGTGTCATTCTACATTATGTGCACAGTAGACCGCCTCACTCACTCAATGGAATCCCAGAGATTAGTAGGCAGGAACAAAATATATAAGTCATACTAAACTGATCCCTCAGATAGATGACCTCACATTCTGTCAATTCAATACATGTCTCTACTATACTGACACTGTCAGTTAGGAGACATGCCACAAGATATGCTTTCCATCCAAAGCGGACCTGATTGGAACCTGTGTCCATCGTCCTGCTTTTTCTCCTCCAGCTCAAGATTCTCCTTCAGCTATGCTGAGTGCAATCGAGCTAAAAAGCTTGAAAGCCTATCTATCAACAAATATGCTTTCCTAACCAAAGCGGACCTGATTGGAACCTGTCCATGGTCCTGCTTTATCCTCTCTTCCTAGCTCAAAATGTCCTTTCAGCCTTGCTGAATGCAGATCGAGCCAAAGAGTTAGAAAGCATATCTCATTGAAGTAGATAGAAACACTTTGTATATCTTCCTGATCAAAGCGGACCTGATTGACACCCTTGTCACAGTCCTGCTTTTCCCACTCTATCTTACTCCAGATCTTCCTTCAGCCACGCTGAGTACAGATCGAGCCAGAGAGTTAGAAGACATATCTAACAGATAGAAACTGATAAATGGAAATGGCGTCGACCATGACGCTGCTCTACAAATATCCTCTACCTCTGTTCCTCTGAAGAGGGCAGTAGAAGCTGCTACTCCACGAGTGGAGTGAGCTCTGATCCCCTGAGGTGGCTGTCGCCCCGCCGCCTCGTACGCTGTCTCAATAGCTTCACAAAGCCAATGAGACAATCGCTGTTTTGAAAGTGGTCTACCCAATGCAGCCGCACCGTGACACACAAACAGCTGAGGCGATGACCTGACCGCTGCTGTGCGCTCAACGTAACACGCCAAAGCGCGCACCGGGCACAGACAATTAAGCTTTTCCTCACTCCTCTCCCCATGAGGGGGGGGGAGAAAAAGCCCACAACTCTACGGTCTGTGATCTATATGCACTATTAATAACCTTCGGCACAAACGCCGGGTTAGGACGTAACACCGCTCTGCTCAGATCGCCATTAATGGCAAGGCAGTCGGGTCTCGTCGACAAGGCACACAAATCACTGACACGTTTAGCGGTAGTCAAGGCGAGCAACAGCGCCGTCTTGATAGACAGCATCTTGAGGGGTATTTGATTCAATGGCTCGAACGGCGACTTACACAGCGCTTCGAGAACCAAAGCCAAATCCCACTGGGGCAGCGTAGCTCTAGGCATTGGCCTAAGCCGCCGCGTCCCCAATAAAAAACGTTTCACTAATAGGTGACTGAACACGCTTTTTCCGTTAAACCCTTCATGACCAGCTGAAATTGCCGCTGCAAACACCCGAATGGTGGAGGGCGATTTCTGCTTATCAAACATAAACTGTAGGAATGAGAGAACGCTCTCTACCTGACAGTTCATTGGGTCTACACCCTGTGTGTCACACCATCGTGAGAAAACATTCCATCTGCTGGTATACATCCTAGAAGTGGAACTAGCTCGTGCGCCTTGTATGGTTCTGATGACTGCATCAGATAACCCACGGCGCCTCAACCTGTCCCATTCAGGAACCAAGCCTTCAGTGGTTGGCCGATTATGGGCCACTGCCCTATCGAGCCTCCCGCCTGGATCAACGCGTCCCGTCGATGTGGTATTGTCCAAGGTGGCGCAATCAACATCTGACTCATCTCCGCAAACCACGGAGCCCCCGGGCGATCGGGCGCTATCAGTATCACTGTTAGCTCCTCTGACCTCACCCTGGCTAGCAGTGGGAGAATGCAAGACAGCGGAGGGAATGCATACAGGAGAACTTTCGGCCACGGGCAGTGCGCGAATGCGTCTCTTCCCAGTGGCGGCTCGTCCTGTTCCCTCAGAGAGAACCATAGGGGACACTGTGCGTTCACGCGTGACGCGAACAGATCCACCTCGGCTCTCCCGAATTGTTCCCAAACTCTGAGAACAATGTCCGGGTGCAGACACCACTCGTCGTCTCGAGGACCCCCTCTTGACATGAGGTCTGCCCCTACGTTCAAGTAGCCCGGAATGTGTGCTGCTCTCAACGAGCGAAGGTGCTTGTGAGCCCACAGCCACAATTCCTCTGCCGCCCGATGGAGGGCAGGAGACCTGACCCCTCCTTGGCGATTTATGTGAGCTACTGTGGTCCGGTTGTCTGACCAAACCAACACATCGCGACCCTGAAGGGTAGACGCGAAGTGGGTCAAAACCAGTCGAACCGTTTCCAACTCCAGGAAGTTTATGTGACGACCTGATTGAGGCCATGCACCTCCTATCGCTTGAGACTGACATGTCCCTCCCCATCCAGTCAGACAGGCATCTGTAAACACTGGAATGTAGGATGACACCTTGCCCATCGGGACTCCGTGCGTGAGAACGCTCGAGTTCCTCCAATAGTCCAGGTCTGCTCTTAGCGAGAGAGGAACCACCACCAACCGATGACGTTGACGCACTGGGTCTAGTCTTAGTTGGGCGAACCACCGCTGCATTCTGCGCATGTGCAGAAGTCCCAGGGGGACCACAGAGTGGGCTGATGACATGAGACCCAAAAGTGACATGATCGATAGCGCCGTTACCGTGTGATTCGGAAGACACTTCCTCAGGGCTAGCATCAATGCTACCCTTCGAGGGTCCGAAATTCGAGCCCTCATCATAATAGTGTCTAGCTGTAGCCCCAGGTAGACAATCTGATGGCTGGGCCAGGGTGCGCTCTTTTTCCAATTCACAGCAAACCCCAGACGCGTGAGATGAATCACTGTCTGTGTTGTGTGAGTGAACGCCAGCTCTGCTGACGGAGCGAGAACCAGCAGGTCGTCTAGGTAGGCTAATATCCTTATCCCCTGACGACGTAGCGGCTCCAATGCCGCCTCCACACATTTGGAAAACGTTCGAGGTGCCAGGGCGTACCCGAATGGCATCCTCGTGAACTCGTACGCCACCCCTAGAAAGGCGAACTGCAGAAACTTCCTGTGACAAGATTGTATCGACACATGGAAGTACGCGTCCTTTAGGTCTATGCTTGTATAAAAGTCCCCTTTCTGGACACATTCCAGTAGACGTTTTGTCGTCAGCATTCGGAAGGGCCGTTTGGCTATGCTCTCGTTGAGAGTGCGTAAATCCAAAATCGGCCTCACTCCCCCCGTCTTTTTGGGCACTAGGAAATAAGGCGAATACAGCCCTTTGTTCCTTTGCTCCCAGGGAACTACTGTGACCGCCTCCTTCGCCAAAAGTTCCGTAATCTCTGATTTCAGAGCGGCTACTTTGTCCGGCGTTTTCATCACCGTCTCTACCACTCCCCTGAACGGGGGTGGGGTTCGGTGGAATTGGAGGGCATAACCCTTCTGCAACGTCTGTTCTAGCCAGCGTGAGAGGGTACAGCTTCGTTGCCACTGCCAGCAATGCAGAGAAAGCGGTCGCGCACGAAGCTGTGGTGCGTCCAGTAGGAAGGACCTGTATTCCACTATGGCCCTCGCCGCCGCTATTCCCCAGCACTGGGTTGGTGGAATAGCCCAAGGCGGGCCCTCCTCGAAAGGGAGAGGAAACATCAGCTCGTTCTGGGTGAATCGGAGGCTTTGATACTTTAGTTACGCCCGTAGCTCCAGTAATCCAGCCCTTCGTGAACGCAGCACGGTTCTGGGCTGCACTGTCTGAGGTATTAACCTGAGACAGAGCGCCCTCCCCGGATAGCAATTGCGTCATCATGTCATTGTCTGACTGAGACTGCTGCTTGCTATGAGATTCATCCACTGCAGTGCCCCATAGAGTCTGAACAGTGTGATCTCTAACTGGTGCCACAAGGTGGCGCCGCAATACCTCTCTTTCACTGGTCTCATGAAACTGCTCCACAACACACACTGTGTGAGGTGAGCTGTACTCAGAGCAGTGGGTATTGCTACGTTCTGAATTAGCCGGGGGCGTCGATGCCTTGGTTACATTGGTAACTCTGGTCATCCCGCCCTCCGTGAACGTCGCACCGGTCTGAACTGCGCTGGCTGAGGTATTAACCTGCAGCAAGGCGTCATTCCCAGTTTGTGGCCGTGTCTTCATGTCACATTGGGACAGAGACTGCTGCCTGTTGTGTAAGACCTTTACTACAGAGCTCCTAGAAGTCTGTAGTAACAGATCCTTATGAGGTGAGCTAAGGCTGCGCCTTGCTACCTTTTTCCCTCTCCTCTCCTGAGTGTGCTCAACTACGCACCCTTGGTGGGCTGAGCTACACTCAGGATGGTGAGAGAAAATCATAGAACGTGAAGTGTTATGTAATGCGTTATGGAAGAAAAGTCATTTTTTGACAATGTCAATGAGAACCTTCTCTTTATTTACACAATTAACATTTCCCTCCACGCCCTGAACAGTGGGGTGGGGGGGAACAGTAGGCTCAGATGCAATCTGCCGCGAGCCGTGGTCCGTCCTCTCCCCCTCGTCCCATCAGAGGTGCCGCCTCTTCTGGGCAGCCTTCTGGTGCTGCCAAGATGACTTGGTGACGACCTCCCTCGCCGGCGGAACCGTCGCTACCACTGGCGTTGCAGGAGGGGCAGAGCCCGCTCTCTTGCCGCTCGTGGAAGACGCGTGACGCCTGGCCCTTCGCCTCCCAATAGACCTACTGGGGGCGTTGGAGGTGGACGGGACAGCTGGAGTTCTGCTGGGCTTCATCGCCAGTGGCAGATGTTTGGCCAGGTGCTTCCTCTCCTCCTCCAGCTTGGCGAATCGCTCCGTCGCCTCCTGCACGGTGACCCCAAAGAGCCCCTCCTTGGAGACGGGAGCGTTCAACAGCGAGGCCCTGTCCGTCTCTTTCATCGCCGTCATCGACAGCCAAAGATGACGCTCCATGACCACCGAGGTGGCCATGGATCTGCCCACGCAGATAGCTGACGCCTGTGTCAGGTGGAGGATGGCTCCAGAAATCCTCGACGCCTCCTCTATCTCATCCTCTGCCAGCTCCGACCTACCCGTTGTGAGACGGGATAGGGAGGCAGCGAGGAGGGCGATATTATTCGCTGCTGACACGCCTTGGGCTCCCAGCGTGAAGGATTTCTCAGCCAGCTGCGCTGTGAACCTCTCCTTCAGCGCCGGCAGAGTGGCCTTCTTGGAGGCTGCCCAGGGACTCGAACCCGGCACTAGATACGCCGACATGGCGGCCTCGAGCCTAGGGATTCCCTTAGCTGCCCACTCACTTCCAGCCATTCTGGTAAAAGGGGTGTACGCTCTGGCCGGCGAACGCGCCGCCAGAGGTGCATCCCATGAGCCCTCAGCATACTTCCCAAGAGAAGGCATAGCCGGAGCCATCGGCTCAGCCGCCCTCCTTGGCTTGGAGTAGGGGCCGCCTTCCATCAGGTCCACCTCCACAGGGAGGGGAGCTGGAGGCGGCGCTAACTCCAATCTGTTAACAGCCATCTCAATGAGTCCGGGAAAGTCCGAACGCAGAGAGGCCGCTGCAAAGGACAGGGCTTCTGACCTAACCGAGCCCGTGTCATCCTCGCCCAAGGAGCCTTCAGACCTCACGCTTCCCATAGGAAAGGGGGTCTTGAAAGCCGGCACCGGAGGTTCGAGTTGTTCCATTGGAACGTCTCCCTCTGCGCCTTCCTCCTTGTCATCACCCGAGCCCGCTCTGTCCGACGACGCCTCTGAAGCAGAGGCGAGAATGGACAGTACATCCTCTAGGGGGATGTCCTCTCTAAAAAACGCCCAGCGCTGCTTTCTCTCCTTCGAAGGAAGGAGAGAGCAGGATGCGCAGTTAGGAGGGTTGTCGAGCCCTTCCTTGGCGTGCTGCGGTCCCAAGCACACGAAACAAAGGTCGTGGGGGTCCGTAGCCGCCATGTCAGTGCATCGACACATAGCCCTGAAAAGGGCATTTGGGGGTGGAAAACTTGGTGTGCTCATTGTGGAAGACGTTGATGGCTGGAAAATCAACGACGGTTTCTTCCTGAGTCTTGCTTGGCTTCTTCAGTCTAGTCCAGTCGCTGAAGATAAATGGGAGGCAGATTGAGGGAATAGGTTCCCTTATATAGGGGCACCTGTGCTCCTATTGGCTGCAGGTGTGTGCATAATTTTTGCTTCAGGCTGTTTCTGCCTTAGGGCAGAGGGTAAACCACTAGGAGCAGAGCTCCCCTATGGGGCGGAGCTCCACGATATAGAACCACAAGATGGACTCCGTGCTCCACTGTAAAGTTTGGGCCTCTGCATGAGTCTCTCAGCAGCACTGCAACATGGGACTTTCAAAGTAAGTTGGCATGCAATGTTTCTTCTGGACTGCATTCAAGGCAACTAATGACACACAACTAATAGTGTCAACAGTTGAACAGCTCAGATGTGACTAGCTTTCATAGGACAACTTATTGTTGCCATAATTGTCTCTTACCTGTACTTACTGGCTGCCGGCCCTCGGTGGAGTATATCGAGGAACAGAGGGTGCCTTTTAGGATAAGGACTAACAAGGTTTTGACTAGGCGGGATACAGCTACGACCGGAAGTGACTTTTCCCTAGCAGGTTAGGCTAATTAGGCTAGAGTGCAGATACTTGACGTGTACAGTACAACAACCAATCACAGAGGGCCTGTTACCACACCCTATAGGCTTCAACATAATAATATAACAATATATAATAATACTCATACATAATAATCGAAAATCACCTTTGACTACAGTGACATTGGTAGTAAGTAGGCTACAGTATAATGGATAGCTACCCAACTGGGACAGAAAGTGGAAATGGAAGGGGGACACGCAGTGAGCAAAACTCCTAACCACATAAAAACACAGACACTTCAGTGGAACGCACAGGGCAAGACGGGAAGGAAGACGTGGAGAAGGACTATTGAAGAGGAGATGAAGAACACCGGAAGCATCGAGTGAAGAAATGGGCCCGGAACAGGGTTAGGCCGAGATGCACTGTTGACGCCCTATGCTTCATTTAGGACCTCAAAGAAATGAGTCAACTCCTATAGGGACTATTTTCACCGCCACCTGCTGGACCAGAGGTCATGTGGCCAACACTCTGCTTGAGATCATTAAGAGCTATAAGGAGTCCATCAACTACCTGGTCAGTCAAGTCATATAGGGGGGGATTTCATGGCCACCTGCTGGAGCAGAAGTAATGTTTGCCAACACTGGCCTTAAAATCATTAGGAGCTATAAGGAGTCCATCAACTAACGATTAGTTACCGGAGTGTAACTCCAGTTCTATGAGTGGAGCGGAGCCCCATAGGGGAGATCTGCTCCTAGTGGTTTACCCTCTGCCCTAAGGCAGCAGCAGCCTGAGACAAAATTATGCACACACCTACAGCCAATAGGAGTACAGGTGTCCCTATAAGAGGGGATGCCTCCCCTCACTCAGCCTCCCGAGATATTTTTCTTCAGCGAGACTAGAGAGGGTCGGCAGGGCCTTAAGTCCTATGGGGCTCCGCTCCACTCATAGAACTGGAGTTACACTCCAGTAACTAATCGTTCTATATCGTGGAGCTCCGCCCCATAGGGGAGCTCTGCTCCTAGTGGTTTAAGGCGGAGCGAAACGCTCCAAAATGTACTCCCTGCCGAGCCTGACACTTCCCATTAAAAAATGAAAAAAGGTCAAGCCTAGCAATGGCTGCAACCAATTCCCGCGGTACTGCAACTAAAGACCCTTCCGGGCGTCACAATATACCGCGTCATCGGTTAAAGACCCGCCCCATCTAGTTCAATGGCAATGCCAAAGACTAGTGGGCAGATCACCAGAATAGAAGCTACACTAATCTGTACTAGCAGATCGATAAGCCTCAATATTCTGTGACAACACCACCGGCCACTAATAGAATAACACCACGTGTCATTTTACATTATGTGGACAGTAGACCGCCTCACTCACTCAATGGAATCCCAGAGATTAGTAGGTAGGAACAAAATATATAAGTCATACTAAACTGATCCCTCAGATAGATGACCTCACATTCTGTCAATTCAATACATGTCTCTACCAGTGGCGGCTGGCCGATAGAGGGCGCTAGGGCGCCGCCCCCTTAAATAAAATTATTTAAAATAAATAAAATAAAAAATAAATAAAAATAATAATAATAATAATAAAAACATCAGTATGTCAATATTTGTGTGTTTGAAATATGGAATGCACACAGTAATATGTGTAAGATATGATAGAAAATCATATTCGCAACCTTTCCTCTGCCTGTCAAACGCCTCGTCAGCTCTGGGCGATACAGAAAGTGCCCCGAGGAGGCGGGTCTACGTAGCAGTTAAGCCAATTGCTAATTTAAGATATGAATGTATGACATAAAATGTAGCCAATCAGCGATCTTAAATCGAATCCAAGGAGGGCGATTATTTTATCGCCCCAAGCTCGCCCCTGATAAAATAAGGACCGGGCTCCAGTGGCGCCATTTTTACTAGACGACAATGGCGAGCGCAAACGTTACTCCTCCAAGACCCAACCCTAACTCGGTGAAATCTCTCCTCCAAGATCCGTTTGAGAGGAGAACTTTGTCAGAGAAAGTTCGGGTGAAAGAGCTGGGCCCAGATCAACCTGACCTCTCAATCAGACAGCAGGCTAGCGAGAAAGGGAAGCAGTATATGCGCGGCTTCTCCCGTAGCTGGTACACCAGGAAGGCTTGGCTAGCTGGGTGCACTGATGCTAATGCTTTATTTTGCTTTCCGTGCTTGCTTTTTAAAACGACGGGGTCAGATTCAGCATGGACAGGTACCGGAGTGAGGGATATGAAGCACCTGTCAGAGAAGGTAAAGAAACATGAGAACACCAGGGCACACATGGACAACTCTGTAAAGCTAGCTGTATTAGGAAGGGTGAACATTGCTACGCAGCTGGATGACGGCCACAGGATTGCGGTGAGGAAACACAATGAGGAGGTGGATAAAAACAGGCACATTCTATCCAAAATTATCGATTGTGTGAAGTTCTGTGGGGCTTTTGAGTTGGCCTTGCGTGGGCACGAGGAGACTGACTCCTCGGACAACCCCGGCATTTTCCGGGGCTTAGTGGATTTTGTTGCCTCCCTCGACAGTGTGCTGGAGGAGCACCTGAAGACAGCTACCGTTTTTAAGGGCACGTCAAAGACGATACAGAACGAGCTGTTGGACTGTATGCTGTCAGTGCTTAAGGATTACATCCTGGAGGAAGTAAAGAGTGCTGATTTTATCGCCATTCAAGCTGACGAGACGACTGACGTTTCCACCCACTGCCAGTTGGTGCTTGTGATACGCTACATCGATGCTAAAAGTAACGTCCAAGAGCGTTTTTTCGAGTTCATTTTGATCGAGAATGCAACCGCCGACACCATCGCTACAGCGCTGCTGGAGAGGCTCAGCACCATACTCTCACATGGACAAAAGGCCAAACTTATTGCCCAGGCTTACGACGGAGCAAGTGTGATGAGGGGAGCCACCGGCGGAGTGCAGCGTAAAATAGTGGATGTGTACGAAAATGCGCACTACGTCCACTGCTATGCACATCAGCTGAACCTCATCATGCAGCAGGCTACTTCACGCATCCCCAGGATCGGCACTTTCTTTTCCGACCTTGCAGGATTTTCTGCTTTCTTCTCCAGGTCTCCCAAGCGAACCACCGTGCTTGACGAAGTGGTTGCGCATAGACTCCCCAGAGCCTCTACAACACGGTGGAACTTCCACAGTCGCGCTGTAAACACTGTGTACGAGTACAGGGATGACCTCCTAACGTGTTTCCAGACCATCAGAGACTCTGGGAACTTTGATGCCCCGACTGTCAGAGAGGCGGGGGGCTTTGTGAGGATGCTCGAAGACGAGGCTTTCTGTTTTTTCCTGGCACTGTTCCACAAGATCATGCCAAATGTGGACATGCTTTTCAGCCAGCTGCAGAAGAGGAACATCGACCCTGTCTTCATTAAAGCACTTGTCCAGAGGTTCACAGACAGCATGCTAACAATCAGGTAAATAACTATATTTACTATTGGCTGATAAATATGTTGTTAGAAAGATGAATAGTTCACTTACAACAGTTTAAAAGCCTAAATGTGTCTGGTCATCAAAGTGAGTGATTATCATAGAGCCGTCACAATTATATTTGTTTTAGTATTTTAAAAGGAAAGAGAAGACACAATCAGACGTTGATAATAATGCAGGAAAGTACTACACAGTTTGTAATAATTATTCAGGTGTCCACCAGGTCAATTTCTAGAAGAGGCCTAGTTGTTATTGAAGATTAACTTTATTGCTAAGTGCACAGCAGAACAAAATGATGTTGCATCCCTCTCACAAATGTAATAGAAAAAGGCTTTAAAACGTAATAACATCAGTTAATTATGTACATCACAGGTTAAAAGCAGTTACTAGACATAGTTTGTGTGTATATACACACTATCTGTCTGTCTGTCTATATATATATATATATATATATATATATATATATATATATATATATATATATATAAATAAAAGTCATTGGTTGTGTGTTGAGGGGGAATTACAGTGAGTTAAGAAGTCTGATTGCAAGTTATCAAATTAAACTTTATTTTTTGGACCCAGGGCCTCAATTCCCTCTTTGTGTGGGGACAGCGCATCTGACGAGCAGCAACAGCCCATCAAGCGACGGAGGATGCTGGGACCAGGAGAACAACAGAGGTTGGCTATAGAGGTAAGTTGTGATGTAATTGTCAGTGTTTCCCCCTAGAACTTTTTTCAGGCCTGGTAGTATGTAGCCAAAACCCTGAACAATCAGCACCTTGGTAATCATATACTTGAGTTGGACATAGGCATGTGTCAGTCAGGATCACTTGCATCAAAATAGCTTAATTGCAAATTAAAGCTGATGATGTATCTTTTACAGGTATGTGATACCATCCTGAGTCATGCCAAAGAGAGGTTCTCCTTCACCCAGCACCTCATCAGCGCAACACTATTGCACGGAGAGTTGTTCCCACAACACAGTGTGAAGTTCCCCGATACAGCGCTTGAAACAACCGTGGAGGCGTACCCCATGTTGAACAAGGCCAAGCTCAAAACCGAACTGTCCCTCATCTATGAGAACAGTGAGTTCAAGGCTTGTAGTGGTGCAGTGCCCCTGTACCAGTTCTTCATGGAGAACAACCTTCAGAGCACTTTCACAGAGACTGCCAGCCTCCTCAAGATCCTCATCACCACACCCATGACAACTGCTGAGTCAGAAAGGTGCTTCTCTACACTGAAAAGGATCAAGACCTTCCTGAGAAACAGCATGACACAGGATCGCCTGAACGCTCTGGCCATGCTCTCCATGGAGAAGAAACTTGTCAGGGACATTCCTGACTTTAATCAAAGGGTCATTGAGAGGTTTGCCACTCAGAAGGACAGACGGACAAAATTCCTGTACAAATAAGATGACAGACACACACACACAGAGCAGCTCTGGCCGCATGTTTCTTTGTATATAGTTGACCTTAGCATAAAAAATCCAGTTATATATGGTACTCTAGAAAGTCTTAATAGTGTCTTTGCTAATATTACTGTATATATGTTGTTTTGTATCAATTAATTGTTGCAGTTCTGGAGCACATTAACAATTAGTCACATTTAGTATGATCATAAAATACTGTATGCTATTCTTCCAGTCAAAGGTTTGAGTTCATCCACTTGATATCCATTTCTATATTATACATCCTTTTATACAGTGTAAGATTTCCTATAAACTTTATAATAATTTCATGTTATTGTCCACTTTCCACTCTGTTCTGACAGCATGCCTGTTGCGTTGCCTGTTTACTACCAATGGTGAAAAGTTCACTTTAAATGCAAATGAAAGGCTTGGGTTTGTGTAATATGTTTTTGTGTAAGAATGCCTCAACTTTTTAATATTGGCATTAAATAATTACTGAATGTTTCACTGAGCACTGCTGTCCTGCAGTTTGTGTTAAAATATATCGCGATGGTTACAGGAAAAAAAAAGTATGGCACAGCCCCACCGAGAATATTTTTCACCAGCCGCCACTGGTCTCTACTATACTGACACTGCCAGTTAGGAGACATGCCACAAGATATGCTTTCCATCCAAAGAGGACCTGATAGAGACCTGTGTCCATCGTCCTGCTTTTCTCTCCTCCAGCTCAAGATTCTCCTTCAGCTATGCTGAGTACAATCGAGCTAAAGAGCTAGAAAGCCTATCTATTATCAAATTTGCTTTCCTAACCAAAGCGGACCTGATTGGAACCTGTCCATGGTCCTGCTTTATCCTCTCTTCCTAGCTCAAAATCTCCTTTCAGCCTTGCTGAATGCAGATCGAGCCAAAGAGTTAGAAAGCATCTCTCATTGAAATAGATAGAAACACTTGTATATCTTCCTGATCAAAGCGGACCTGATTGACACCCTTGTCACAGTCCTGCTTTTCTCACTCTATCTTACTCCAGATCTCCCTTCAGCCATGCTGAGTACAGATCGAGCCAGAGAGTTAGAAGACACATCTAACAGATAGAAACGGATAAATGGAGACGGCGTCGACCATGACGCTGCTCTACAAATATCCTCTACCTCTGTTCCTCTAAAGAGGGCAGTAGAAGCTGCTACTCCACGAGTGGAGTGAGCTCTGATACCCTGAGGTGGCTGTCGCCCGCCGCCTCGTACGCTGTCTCAATAGCTTCACAAAGCCAATGAGACAATCGTTGTTTTGAAAGTGGTCTACCCAATGCAGCCGCACCGTGACACACAAACAACTGAGGCGATGACCTAACCGCTGCTGTGCGCTCAACGTAGCACGCCAAAGCGCGCACTGGGCACAGACAATGAAGCTTTTCCTCTCTCCTCTCCCCATGAGGAGGGGGAAAAAAAGCCCACAACTCCACGGTCTGTGATCTATATGCACTCTTAATAACCTTCGGCACAAACGCCGGGTTAGGACGTAACACCGCTCTGCTCAGATCGCCATTAATGGCAAGGCAGTCGGGTCTCGTCGACAGTGCACATAAATCACTGACACGCTTAGCGGTAGTCAATGCAAGCAACAGCGCCGTCTTGATAGACAGCATCTTGAGGGGTATTTGATTCAATGGCTCGAACGGCGACTTACACAGCGCTTCGAGAACCAAAGCCAAATCCCACTGGGGCAGTGTAGCTCTAGGCATTGGCCTAAGCCGTCGCGTTCCCAATAAGAAACGTTTCACTAATGGGTGACTGAACACGTTTTGTCCGTTAAACCCTTCATGACCAGCTGAAATTGAGCTGCAAACACCCGAATGGTGGAGGGCGATTTCTGCTTATCAAACATAAACTGCAGGAATGAGAGCACACTCTCCACCTGACAGTTGATGGGGTCTACGTCCTGTGTGTCACACCATTGTGAGAAAACGTTCCATCTGCTGGTATACATCCAAGAAGTGGAACTAGCTCGTGCGCCTTGTATGGTTCTGATGACTGCATCAGATAACCCACGACGCCTCAGCCTGTCCCATTCAGGAACCAAGCCCTCAGTGGTTGGCCGATTATGGGCAATTTCCCTATCGTGCCAGCCGCCTGAGACAACGCGTCCCGTCGATGTGGAATTGTCCAAGGTGGCGCAATCAACATCTGACTCATCTCCGCAAACCATGGAGCCCCCGGGCGATCGGGCGCTATCAGTATCACTGTTAGCTCCTCTGACCTCACCCTGGCTAGCAGTGGGAGAATGCAAGACAGCGGAGGGAATGCATACAGTAGAACTTTCGGCCACGGGTAGTGCGCAAAGGCGTCCCTTCCCAGTGGCGGTTCGTCCTGTTCCCTCAGAGAGAACCACAGAGGACATTGCGCGTTCACACGTGACGCGAATAGGTCCACCTCGGCTCTCCCGAATTGTTCCCAAATCTGGAGAACAATGTCTGGATGCAGACACCACTCGTCGTCTCGAGGACCCCCTCTTGGCATGAGGTCTGCTCCTACGTTCAAGTAGCCCGGAATGTGTGCTGCTCTCAATGAGCGAAGGTGCTCGTGAGCCCACAGCCACAATTCCTCTGCCGCCCGATGGAGAGCAGGAGATCTGACTCCTCCCTGGCGATTTATGTGGGCTACTGTGGTCCGGTTGTCTGACCAGACCAGCACATCGCGACCCCGAAGGGTAGACGCGAAGTGGGTCAGAACCAGTCTAACCGTTTCCAACTCCAGGAGGTTGATGTGACGACCTGATTGAGGCCACACACCTCCTATTGCTTGTGTCTGACATGTCCCTCCCCATCCCGTCAGGGACGCATCCGTGAATACTGGGATGTGAGAGGACACCTTTCCTATCGGGACTCCGTGCGTGAGATTCGCGAGTTTCTCCAATAGTTTAGGTCTGCACTGAGCGAGAGGGGAACCACCACCAACCGATGACGTTGACGCAATGGGTCTAGTCTTAGTTGGGCGAACCATCGCTGCGTCCTGCGCATATGCAGGAGTCCCAGCGGAACCACAGAGTGCGCTGACGACATGAGACCCAAAAGTGACATGATCGACAGCGCCGTCACCGTGTGATTCGGACGGCACTTCCTTAGGGCTAGCAACAAGGCTACCCTTCGGGGGTCCGAAATTCGAGCCCTCATCCTCACAGTGTCTAACTGTATTCCCAGGTAGACAATCTGATGAGTGGGCCAGGGCGCGCTCTTTTTCCAATTCACAGCAAACCCCAGACTTGTGAGATGCATCACTGTCTGTGTTGTGTGAGTGATCGCCAGCTCAGCTGACGGGGCGAGAACCAGTAGGTCGTCCAGGTAGGCTAGTAGCCGTATTCCCTGATGATGCAACGGTTCTAATGCCGCCTCCACACACTTGGAAAATGTGCGAGGTGCCAGGGCGTACCCAAATGGCATCCTCGTGTATTCGTACGCCACGCCTTGAAAGGCGAACCGCAGAAACTTCCTGTGACGCGGCTGATCCGGCACATGAAAGTACGCGTCCTTTAGGTCTATGCTCGTACAAAAGTCCCCTCTCTGGACACATTCCAGCAGACGTTTTGTCGTTAGCATTCGGAAGGGCCGTTTGGTTATGCTCTCGTTGAGAATGCGTAAATCCAAAATCGGCCTCACTCCCCCCGTCTTTTTGGGCACTAAGAAATAAGGCGAATATAGCCCTTTGTTCCTTTGCTCCCGGGGAACTACTGTCACCGCCTCCTTCGCCAAAAGTTCCGTAATCTCTGTCATCAGAGCGGCCACTTTGTCTGGCGTTTTCATCACCGTCTCCCCCACTCCCCTGAACGGGGGTGGGGTCCGGTGGAATTGGAGAGCATAACCCTTCTGCAACGTCTGTTCTAGCCAGCGTGAGAGGGTGCAGCTTCTTCGCCACTGCCAGCAATGCAGAGAAAGTGGCTGGGCGCGAAGCTGTGGTGCATCCAGTAGGAAGGACCTGTATTCCTCTATGGCCCTTACCGCCACTGTTCCCCAACATTGAAGTGGTGGAACAGCCCAAGGTGGGCCTCCCGTGAAAGGGAGAGGAAATGCGTTCTGAGAAAGAAAGAGGAGTAGGGACGTCGGTTAAACCCGTAACCGTCGTATTCCTGCCCTCCTTGAACGCATCGCGGGTCTGAATTGCGCTGACCGAGGCCACAGCCTGCGGCAGGGCACCATCCCCAGCAAGCGATTGCGTCATCTTAGGTGACTGCAATTCGCTATCAGAGTCCTTCACTACAGTACTCCTAGAAGTCTGTAGTATGAGGTCTCTATGAGGTAAAACAAGGCGGCGCCTTGATACCTTCTTAACTTTCACCCTCTGTGTGTGTTCAACTCTGCACCCCTGGTGGGTTGAGTCACGCTCAGTGTGGTGAGTATTAGCGCGTTCAAAGGGAAGTGGGGGCGCCGATACACTGGCACCTTCGTGACCGTGGTAATCGGGCCCTCCGTGAACGCAGCATGGGTCTGAATCGCACTAACCGAGACCTTAGTCTGCGATAGTGCGCCATCCCCAAATAGCGGCTGCGTCATCATGTCTCCTGACTGAGACTGCAGCCTGCTATGAGAGGACACTCACTACAGTACTCCTTGAGGTCTGTAATGTGAGGTCTCTTTGAGATGAGCCAAGACGGTGTCTTGGTATCTTTCCTCCCTTCACCTCCTGTGTGCGTTCAGCTCTGCACCTCTGGTGGGCTGAACTACGCTCAGTGTGGTGAGTATTAGCGCGTTCAGAAAGAAGTGGGGGCGCCGATTACACTGGGAAACTTCGTCAACGTGGTAATCGGGCCCTCCGTGAACGCAGCATGGGTCTGAATCGCACTAACCGAGACCTTAGTCCTGCGATAGTGCGCCATCCCCAACTAGCGGCTGCGTCATCATGTCTCCTGACTGAGACTGCAGCCTGCTATGAGAGGCACTCACTACAGTACTCCTTGGAGTCTGTAATGTGAGGTCTCTTTGAGATAAACCAAGACGGCGTCTAGGTATTATATCTCCTTTCACCTCCTGTGTGCGTTCAGCTCTGCACCACTGGTGGGCTGAACTACACTCAGTGTGGTGAGCCTGGGCGCGTTCAGAAAAAGGTGGGGGCGCCGATACACTGGGCACCTTCGTGACCGTGGTAATCGGGCCCTTCTTGAACGCAGCATGGGTCTGGGTCGTACTAACAGAGACCTTAGTCTGTGATAGTGCGCCATCCCCAATGTGGTTATTATCAGCGCGTATCTGAGAGAAAACGGGGGCGCCGATACCTTGGTTACGCCCGTAACCGTAGTAATCAGGCCCTCCGTGAACGCAGCACGGGTCTGAACTGCACTGACTGAGGCGTTAGCCTGAGACAGAGCGCCGTCCCGGATAGCGGTCGCGTCATCATGCCATTATCTGGCTGAGACTGCAGCCTGCTATGTGAGACACTCACTACAGCACTCCTAGGAGTCTGTAAGTGAGTCTTTATAAGGTACACTTAATACCTTTTATATACCTGCCTTATGTGTGCATTCAGCAACGCACCATGGTGGGCTGAGCTGCACTCATAGTGGTAAGAGAGAGAGCGAGGAAGGTCGAACGCTCTCGGATGTATTATGTAAAAGGGGCTCTTTTTGACAGTGTCCAAGTAGAGCCAACTCTTTATTACACACATCAACAAAAAACATTATCCTCCATACACTCAACGGTAGAGTGGGGGGGGACAGTGGGCTCGGTCACAGCAGGCGCTGTGCCGTCTTCCGTTCTCTTCCCCTCGCCTGTCATAAACGGCGTCTCTTCTGGCCGCCCTTCGGGGGGGATGGATGCC
>NW_028162457.1:0-16422 GCF_964263955.1 Coregonus lavaretus | reverse complement strand
TTTGATGGCCATTATAGGACTCTCTCTCCCCTCTCACTCGGGGAAACTCTTGGCGCTTTCTGAGGAGGAAGCTAATCATGCAGCTAAGAGCGCGAGGAGAGCTGTCTCACTAAATAGGCCTTTATCGACTGTTTGCTGTTGCAGCCATTTCAAATCAACAGCCTCTGCCCGCTCAGCCAATGGCATGCCATTTCTCCATTCGATATTAGCAGCAGACAGAACGATATTGGTGTGAACAGTGAGCTAGGGCTGCCAAACAACTGGCTACACAACAAGGGGCCAATAAAACGTTGTAGCTGTCTAATGGTAACAAACAGCATGACAAGGTGTTATGGTTAGTATGCATCATGCACCAAATGTTGTTTATAAGTTGTGCATTTGTGCTCCCTTTCAGCTTGTAGGGCGAGGCTAGTCCAACTGTCTCCCAGTCTGCCTGCCTCCCTCTCTGGCTGCCGTCTCTGGGTAGTCAGTCATTCAGGGGGCTGCCTGCTGGCGGAAGGAAGGAGACACACTGTAACATGTCGCCGCCGCTATTCAGCAAGCCAGACAAGCTGTCAATTTGAATAGGGAACGGCAATTTCAGCCGTGTTAATTTCCATAGTGCAATCACGCCAGTTAAATGGGACCATTTATGAGTTACTTAAGGTGCTGTAATTTTTGCATGAGTGCAGCATGTCTCTGTGCGGAGCTTATTATTACATGGTCCCAGGGCTCCCACAGTGAAAAAGCAGAAATTCATCTGCTTGCTCTGCCTTCATATTTAGCCTCACATTGAAGTGTTGTACTATTTTATTTTCAGGACAACCAGGACAAACAAATAAGGTCCACCAAGCAAAGACCTGATAAAAAATAAATGTATAAGAACGCTGTAAATGCAGAAATTGTTTGCTCAGTGGGATTAACGTCCAACTAGTCATTGACAACTGTGTGGAGTTTGGAGTTTGTGACAGGAACTATGTGAGCTTATTACAGTATTATAGACACTATGTCCTGGGATTTCCTGGGATCTTCTATGTAGAAGAACCTTAGCTTCTAACGACTATTGTGTGGCTTGTGAGCATCGTAGAGCAAAACAGGTTACATGCATGTTCGTGAGAGTCTCAGCTTTTCATAGATGGGTCATAATAGTTTGTAGCTCAAACCGTTTGGACTTTACAGACGTTTTTGTGAGAATAACCGTTTTCGGGATTCGCCCTTGTCTCACAAACATCGCTCCAGCTCAGCCCCCGTTAATCATACAGACTAATGGTTGGTATCAGTGGATGCAGAAGAACAACCCAGCAGTCTCAAACACACAATGTTTAAAAGGGGTTAGAAGTCCAAAATGCGCCAGCGTTACCGTGGGATTCAAGAGAGGGAAGTTAAGAGTACATTTACCATGGCACGGTGGCACAGGTGTGGTCAAACTGAGGACTGTGACTTTTTCTAGCTTGTCAGACGTGTATTGACCTCTTCGTCTCTAAAACACGAACAGAGGGAGTTAATAAAACATGAACATGCGTTAAGGGAGTTAGAGACGGAGACGGAGAGAGAGAGGCAGTCGGAGAGTCTCTGGCTAAGACGAAGAGAGAGCGAGGCAGTCGGAGAGAATCTGGCTAAGACGAAGAGAGAGCGAGGCAGTCGGAGAGTCTCTGGCTAAGACGAAGAGAGAGAGCGAGGCAGTCGGAGAGTCTCTGGCTAAGACGAAGAGAGAGTGAGGCAGTCGGAGAGAATCTGGCTAAGACGAAGAGAGAGCGAGGCAGTCGGAGAGTCTCTGGCTAAGATGAAGAGAGAGAGAGAGGCAGTCGGAGAGAATCTAGTTATGATGGAGCGAGAGAGAGAGGCAGTCGGAGAGAATCTGAGAGAGAGGCAGTCGGAGAGACTCTGGGTAAGACGAAGAGAGAGAGAGAGGCAGTCGGAGAGACTCTGGGTAAGACGAAGAGAGAGAGAGAGGCAGTCGGAGAGAATCTGGTTATGATGGAGAGAGAGAGAGAGGCAGTCGGAGAGAATCTGAGTGAGAGAGGCAGTCGGAGAGACTCTGGGTAAGACGAAGAGAGAGAGAGAGGCAGTCGGAGAGACTCTGGGTAAGACGGAGAGAGAGAGAGAGGCAGTCGGAGAGACTCTGGGTAAGACGAAGAGAGAGAGAGAGGCAGTCGGAGAGAATCTGAGAGAGAGAGGCAGTCGGAGAGACTGGTTAATCGATTGAATAAACAAGAGAGGTGTGCTGTAGTGTGTTCTGCTGTGTGCTGTAGTGTGTTCTGCTGTGTGCTGTGGACTATCATTGAATTTATTAGCTCATCAGCCCGTCTCTCTGCTGACCAGAGAACATAACAGAGAACACAGCACATCCATCCTGCCCTAGTGTTTACACTGTGGATAAAACCTCTAGTCCACCAACAATCCATCTCCAGAGTGGTGTGTTGGTGTGTGTGGATCGATGTGTATCGATGGAGTGTGTGTGTGGTGTGTGTATGGTGTGTGTGTGTGTGTGTGTGTGTTGAAGAGGTCATGGAGACACAGAGGGTTGGGTTGAGGAGTTATCATCAATCCTTCAGCGCACCTACACCTTCTCTTAGTATGAAATACATGGCAATTAAAATGGGCTGCCCGGCCAATCTAACCCAGTTGGCAGATTTACATGATCTAACTAACTGATATCCTGTATCTGGGTCAGTTTTAGAGTTCTTCCACCATACTATTTTATCAGGGAGTAAGAGTGGAGAGAGAGAGCCAGAGTGAAAGCTTTGAAGAGCACAGGGCAGAAACAGAGAGCGATATTATCAGGGATAGCTTCACCACGTTGGCTTCCTCATTGGAAGATGGCTGGCCTCTCTCTCCCCTCTGGTATGAAAAACACAATGATTAAATTGGGAAAAGAAGGGCAGATCTTGTCCAGGATCTACCCGACAGCAACCTCCGACAGCAACCTGTCAGGTGGCTTTGATAGGATCCAATTAATTCCTGTGCAGATAAAATGATGATGAATTGCAGTGGTGCAGCAGTGCGACTGGCAGCCCTGGGATCACCGCAGGTCCATTTAACTGGGGGAGAAAAGGAAATGGTAGAAAAGGGTGAGGAGGAAAGGATGGGTCATCTAATGAGATGAGGGAACAGAGGAAAACAGCTGTAGGGTAGTGTTTTATATAGGGCAGAAGGAGAGAGATGGAGAGAGAGGGAGAGGTGGGGAGAGAGACAGAAGGAGAGCGAGATAGAGAGCGAAAGAGATGGAGAACAACAGAGAGGAAGAGAGAGGGAGCAAGGGAGAGAGAAGGGGTTTATGTTACAGAACACAACGTGAGGTGGTTGGCCCCAGCATCATGCTCCATGCTCTGGTGGCGGTGCAGCTGCCGCTACTGCCGTTTGTTAATTCCATGCACGGTAGTATAATGGTGTCAGAGCTCCCCTGCAGAGCAGTCCCCATCCACCCTCCACCACCACCATGGACCCAGGGCTGGAGAGAAAAGGTTGAGCCACTTAACTGTAAACTGCCTAATGCTTGCTGCTTGGTGCTGTGCTTCCTCCATGCCTCAGAGCCCATCGGTTGGGAGAACAAAACACACACAGACTCCACAGGGTTTCTTTCTGTTTTTATTTCAACACGGGTGGAAAAAATTGCGCAAATATGATTGTGAGACTGTTTACAATATCCTTATTTGACATTGCTCAGAGAAGGATGTTTGGAAGAGCATTATGTTTGCTATTAGCATGTATTATCTGTGTAGTACTTCCACAGCCCAGTCTGGCCATGTCACAGATCAGAGAAGGATAGAGCCAATAAGACTTGTTCAGTAAATGTATGCATTATTGAACCCATTGCATTTAACACACAATCACACACACACACACACACCAGGAACATACAGTGGGGAAAAAATGTATTTAGTCAGCCACCAATTGTGCAATTTCTCCCACTTAAAAAGATGAGAGAGGCCTGTAATTTTCATCATAGGTACACGTCAACTATGACAGACAAATTGATGAAAAAAAATCCAGAAAATCACATTGTAGGATTTTTAATGAATTTATTTGCAAATTATGGTGGAAAATAAGTATTTGGTCACCCACAAACAAGCAAGATTTCTGGCTCTCACAGACCTGTAACTTCTTCTTTAAGAGGCTCCTCTGTCCTCCACTCGTTACCTGTATTAATGGCACCTGTTTGAACTTGTTATCAGTATAAAAGACACCTGTCCACAACCTCAAACAGTCACACTCCAAACTCCACTATGGCCAAGACCAAAGAGCTGTCAAAGGACACCAGAAACAAAATTGTAGACCTGCACCAGGCTGGGAAGACTGAATCTGCAATAGGTAAGCAGCTTGGTTTGAAGAAATCAACTGTGGGAGCAATTATTAGGAAATGGAAGACATACAAGACCACTGATAATCTCCCTCGATCTGGGGCTCCACGCAAGATCTCACCCCGTGGGGTCAAAATGATCACAAGAACGGTGAGCAAAAATCCCAGAACCACACGGGGGGACCTAGTGAATGACCTGCAGAGAGCTGGGACCAAAGTAACAAAGCCTACCATCAGTAACACACTACGCCGCCAGGGACTCAAATCCTGCAGTGCCAGACGTGTCCCCCTGCTTAAGCCAGTACATGTCCAGGCCCGTCTGAAGTTTGCTAGAGTGCATTTGGATGATCCAGAAGAGGATTGGGAGAATGTCATATGGTCAGATGAAACCAAAATAGAACTTTTTGGTAAAAACTCAACTCGTCGTGTTTGGAGGACAAAGAATGCTGAGTTGCATCCAAAGAACACCATACCTACTGTGAAGCATGGGGGTGGAAACATCATGCTTTGGGGCGGTTTTTCTGCAAAGGGACCAGGACGACTGATCCGTGTAAAGGAAAGAATGAATGGGGCCATGTATCGTGAGATTTTGAGTGAAAACCTCCTTCCATCAGCAAGGGCATTGAAGATGAAACGTGGCTGGGTCTTTCAGCATGACAATGATCCCAAACACACCGCCCGGGCAACGAAGGAGTGGCTTCGTAAGAAGCATTTCAAGGTCCTGGAGTGGCCTAGCCAGTCTCCAGATCTCAACCCCATAGAAAATCTTTGGAGGGAGTTTAAAGTCCGTGTTGCCCAGCGACAGCCCCAAAACATCACTGCTCTAGATGAGATCTGCATGGAGGAATGGGCCAAAATACCAGCAACAGTGTGTGAAAACCTTGTGAAGACTTACAGGAAACGTTTGACCTGTGTCATTGCCAACAAAGGGTATATAACAAAGTATTGAGAAACGTTTGTTATTGACCAAATACTTATTTTCCACCATCATTTGCAAATAAATTCATCAAAAATCCTACAATGTGATTTTCTGGAGAAAAAAAATCTCATTTTGTCTGTCATAGTTGACGTGTACAAATGATGAAAATTACAGGCCTCTCTCATCTTTTTAAGTGGGAGAACTTGCACAATTGGTGGCTGACTAAATACTTTTTTCCCCCACTGTACACTCTCACATGCCTCGATACACATTCATGCACACATGTTGGCTGGTACTCACTACATGTTCGTCGTCAAACCCACTGGCTCCAGGCCATCTATAAATCACTGCTAGGCAAATCCCTGCCTTATCTTAGCTCATTGGTCACCATAGCAGCACCCACCCGTAGTCTGCGCTCCAGCAGGTATATCTCACTGGTCATCCCCAAAGCCAACACCTCCTTTGGCCGCCATTCCTTCCAGTTCTCTGCTGCCAATGACTGGAACGAATTGCAAAAATCTCTGAAGCTGGAGACTCTTATCTCCCTCACTAACTTTAAGCATCAGTTGTCAGAGCACCTTACCGATCACTGCACCTGTACACAGCCCATCTGAAATTAGCCCACCCAACTACCTCATCCCTATATTGTTATTTATTTTGCTCTTTTGCACCCCAGTATCTCTATTTGCACATCATCTCTTGCACATCTAGCATTCCAGTGTTAATATTAATTGTAATTATTTTGCACTATAGCCTATTTATTGCCTTACCTCCATAACTTGCTACATTTGCACACACTGTATATATATTTTCTGTTGTATTTTTTGACTTTATGTTTTTTTACCCCATATGTAACTCTGTGTTGTTGTTTTTATCGCACTGCTTTGCTTTATCTTGGCCAGGTCGCAGTTGTAAATGAGAACTTTTTCTCAACTGGCTTACCTGGTTAAATAAAGGTGAAAAAAAATAATAATAAAAAATAATAATAAGCACATACAGTATACTGCATGTATATAGTTCTCCAGTGGGGTTTGAAAGCCCAGAATCAGATATATGGAAAAGCATCACATGATCCTCACTCTAATCAGCTGTATCAGACTCAGGACTGGTAGCATCTTCGCTCTAATCAGCTGTATCAGACTCAGGACTGGTAGCATCTTCGCTCTAATCAGCTGTATCAGACTCAGGACTGGTAGCATCTTCACTCCAATCAGCTGTATCAGACTCAGGACTGGTAGCATCTTCACTCTAATCAGCTGTATCAGACTCAGGACTGGTAGCATCTTCACTCTAATCAGCTGTATCAGACTCAGGACTGGTAGCATCTTCACTCTAATCAGCTGTATCAGACTCAGGACTGGTAGCATCTTCACTCTAATCAGCTGGATCAGACTCAGGACTGGTAGCATCTTCACTCTAATCAGCTGTATCAGACTCAGGACTGGTAGCATCCTCACTCTAATCAGCTGGATCAGACTCAGGACTGGTAGCATCTTCACTCTAATCAGCTGTATCATACTCAAGCTGGTAGCATCTTCACTCTAATCAGCTGTATCAGACTCAGGACTGGTAGCATCATCACTCTAACAGCTGTATCAGACTCAGGACTGGTAGCATCTTCACTCTAATCAGCTGTATCAGACTCAGGACTGGTAGCATCTTCACTCTAATCAGCTGGATCAGACTCAGGACTGGTAGCATCTTCACTCTAATCAGCTGTATCATACTCAAGCTGGTAGCATCTTCACTCTAATCAGCTGTATCAGACTCAGGACTGGTAGCATCATCACTCTAACAGCTGTATCAGACTCAGGACTGGTAGCATCTTCACTCTAATCAGCTGTATCAGACTCAGGACTGGTAGCATCTTCACTCTAATCAGCTGTATCAGACTGTAATCAGTAGCATCAGCACAATATTGGCCCATTTATAAGTGATTTATGATAGAACCAGTACTGTGTGTGTATCTAGATTATGGTAGACATTGATTAATTTACATTACACAAGCATGCTAACATTCAGGTACACCCACAGAGACATACACACTCCATATAATAAGAAATATTTTATGCAGCAACTTAATTTGATTCACTTCAAATGCTGCTGGGGTATGTTGCATTGTCTCATACATGGAATAGAAATTCTACTAAGAAAAAGAAAGAAATGGAGCGATGGCATAAAGAAGGGAAGGGGCTTTCTCAGTATCATAGGGGAGCTGGGAGCGGATCCCTCGTTGATGTTTCATTTTTAATCACACGCTCAGGTATCCCTTCAAAATGACTAATTATCTACAGGTGACCTGCAGTAAAAGCACTAGGTTCTTCCCCCTCTCCCGAGAAGCATCTGGCCTGTTTTGTTAACATTGGCACTTTTAAGCCCAACAGACAAGTTATATCCAGCCTAGGCACACACACACTCACCCACACATACTCACGCACGCACGCATGCACACACACACACACACACACCAGCACACTCTCCGCTCTATATGAATAGCCCAGTGCAATCAATCCGAGGAGACAATTTATGAAGAGGAAAGATGATAAAGATGAAGTGCTGGTTCATGTATGTTGTTTCTAATGAGGTCAGGGACATGTTTCTGCTCACCTTGTGCTTTAGTTTTCTCCTTGGGGTCTCCTGGGTTTTCTCTGTTCGCATGGCAAATTAATTACACACAACAGCCTCCACACACCAGGACAGGACATAGTAATGAGCCTGATTACTCATCTTGGAACAAAGTATGAGCAGAGAAGAGCAGAAAGGAGATGAGAGGTACAGAGAGGAACAAGAGGCACAGAGAGGAACAGAGAGGAACAGAGAGGATCAGAGAGGATCAGAGAGGAACAAGAAGAACAGAGAGGAGCCGAGAGGTACCGAGAGGGGCAGTGAGGACCAGAGAGGAACAAGAAGCACAGAGAGGAACAGAGAGGAACTGAGAGGCACAGAGAGGAGCAGAGAGGAACAGAGAGGAACAAGAGAGGACCGAGAGGAACAGAGAGGAGCAGAGAGGAACACGAAGAACGGAGAGAAGCAGAGAGTAACAGAGAGGTACAAGAGGAGCAGAGAGGAGCAGAGAGGAACAGAGAGGAACAGAGAGAAACAAGAGGGACGGGGGGAACAAGAGGAACAGAGAGGAGCAGAGAGGAACAGAGAGGAACAAGAAGAACAGAGAGGAGCCGAGAGGAACAGAGAGGAATAGAGAGGAGCAGCGAGGAACAGAGAGGGACAAGAGGCACAGAGTGGAACAAGAGGAACCGAGAGGAACAGAGAGGAGCAGAGAGGAACATGAAGAACGGAGAGAAGCAGAGAGTAACAGAGAGGTACAATAGGAGCAGAGAGGAGCAGAGAGGAACAGAGAGGAACAGAGAGAAACAAGAGGGACAGGGGGGAACAAGAGGAACAGAGAGGAGCAGAGAGGAACAGAGAGGAACAAGAAGAACAGCGAGGAGCAGAGAGGAACACAGAGGAACAGAGAGGAACAAGAGGAACCGAGAGGAACAGAGAGGAGTAGAGAGGAGCAGCGAGGAACAGAGAGGAACAAGAGGTACAGAGTGGAACAAGAGGAACCGAGAGGAACAGAGAGGAGCAGAGAGGAACAGAGAGGAACACAAAGGAACAGAGAGGAACAGAGAGGAACAGAGTTGAACAAGAGGAACCGAGAGGTACAGAGAGGAGCAGAGAGGAACAGAGAGGAACACAAAGGAACAGAGAGGAACAGAGGAACAAGAGGAATCGTGAGGAACAGAGAGGAGTAGAGAGGAGCACCGAGGAACAGAGAGGAACAAGAGGTACAGAGTGGAACAAGAGGAACCGAGAGGAACAGAGAGGAGCAGAGAGGAACAGAGAGGAACAGAGAGGAACAGAGTTGAACAAGAGGAACCGAGAGGAACAGAGAGGAGCAGAGAGGAACAGAGAGGAACACAAAGGAACAGAGAGGAACAGAGGAACAAGAGGAACCGAGAGGAACAGAGAGGAGTAGAGAGGAGCACCGAGGAACAGAGAGGGAGAAGAGGAACAGAGAGGAGCAGAGAAGTACAGAGAGGAACAAGAAGCACAGAGATGAACAGAGGGGAACAGAGAGGAACAAGAGGAACAGAGGTAAACAAGAGGTACAGAGGGGAACAAGAGAGGAACAAGAGGAGTAGAGAGGAGCAGCGAGGTACAGAGAGGAACAAGAGGAACAGAGAAGTACAGAGAGGAACAGAGAGGAACAAGAGGGCCAGGGGGGAACAAGAGGAACAGAGGGGAACAAGAGAGGAACAGAGAGGATCAAGAGAAACAGAGGGGAACAAGAAAAACAGAGAGGAATAGAGGGGAACAGTGAGGAGCAAGAGGAACAGAGAGGTACAAAGAGGAACAGAGGGGAACAAGAGAGGAACAAGAGGACCAGAGAGGCACAAGAGGACCAGAGAGGCACAGAGGGGAACAGAGGGGAACAGAGAGGAACAAGAGAGAAACAAGAGGTACAGAGGGGAACAAGAGAGGGACAAGAGGAGTAGAGAGGAGCAGCGAGGGACAGAGAGGAACAAGAGGAGCAGAGAAGTACAGAGAGGAACAGAGAGGAACAAGAGGGCCAGGGGGAAACAAGAGGTACAGAGGGGAACAAGAGAGGAACAAGAGGAGTAGAGAGGAGCAGCGAGGAACAAGAGGAACAGAGAGGAGCAGAGAAGTACAGAGAGGAACAGAGAGGAACAAGAGGGCCAGGGGGGAACAAGAGGAACAGAGGGGAACAAGAGAGGAACAGAGAGGATCAAGAGAAACAGAGGGGAACAAGAGAAACAGAGAGGAACAGAGGGGAACAGTGAGGAGCAAGAGGCACAGAGAGGAACAAAGAGGAACAGAGGGGAACAAGAGAGGACCAAGAGGACCAGAGAGGCACAAGAGGACCAGAGAGGCACAGAGGGGAACAGAGGGGAACATAGAGGAACAAGAGGAACAGAGGGAAACAAGAGGTACAGAGGGGAACAAGAGAGGAACAAGAGGGACAGAGAGGAACAGAAAGGAACAGAGAGGAACAGAGAGGAACAGAGAGGAACAGAGAGGAACAAGAGGGACAGGGGGGAACAAGAGGGACAGAGAGGAGCAGAAAGGAACAGAGAGGAACAAGAAGAACAGAGAGGAGCCGAGAGGAGCAGAGAGGCACACAGAGGAACAGAGAGGAACAAGAGGAACCGAGAGGAACAGAGAGGAGTAGAGAAGAGCAGCAAGGAACAGAGAGGAACAAGAGGAACAGAGTGGAACAAGAGGCACCGAGAGACACAGAGAGGAGCAGAGAGGAACACAAAGGAACAGAGTGGAGCAGAGAAGAACAGAGTGGAACAAGAGGAACAGAGAGGAACACAAAGAAACAGAGAGGAACAGAGGAACCGAGAGGAACAGAGAGGAGTAGAGAGGAGCACCGAGGAACAGAGAGGAACAAGAGGAACAGAGAGGAGCAGAGAAGTACAGAGAGGAACAGAGAGGAACAAGAGGGACAGGGGGGAACAAGAGGAACAGAGGGGAACAAGAGAGGAACCGAGAGGATCAAGAGAAACAGAGGGGAACAAGAGAAACAGAGAGGACAGAGGGGAACAGTGAGGAGCAAGAGGAACAGAGAGGAACAAAGAGGTACAGAGGGGAACAAGAGAGGAACAAGAGGACCAGAGAGACACAAGAGAACCAGAGAGGCACAGAGGGGAACAGAGGGGAACAGAGGGGAACAGAGAGGAACAAGAGGAACAGAGGGAAACAAGAGGTACAAATGGGAACAAGAGAGGAACAAGAGGGACAGAGAGGAACAGAAAGGAACAGAGAGGAACAGAGAGGAACAGGAAAGGAGCAGAGAGGAGCAGAGAGGAACACAGAGGAACACAGAGGAACAGAGAGGAACAGAGAGGAGCAGAGAGGAACAGAGAGAAACAGAGAGGAACGGAAAGGAACAGAGCCTACAGTATCATATCCTCACAGCAGAGCCCATCTAGGTGTGAAGAAGACACTCATCCTGGCTCTCTCCTGTCCTGGCTCTGCCTGGTCCTGCACTACAAAACCTGACTGGTGTCAGTAAATGACATGGCGTCGGGTTGGTGTCACGCTGGCGTCATGGTGTTATTGGCATGTTGTAAACGGGCACATGAATAAAGCATGGCGGTGGTGGCGAGGAGAACAGGGCATCCCAGTGTTTGGTGGCCGTTGTGTCGCGGGCGGACTAATCGTGGCCTTTAAAGTTTAATGTGGGCCTACCACAGAGAAGCATCAGGAGCAGGGTTAGAGTGCCGGAGCCCAACGCCTCCTCTCATTAAAGATGTATGGCCATCATGCTGCTGGAGTAGGGTAGGGAGCTGGGGCTGGGTTGCTATGTTAGAATCCCATGTCCTGCCCAGATTGTATTAGAGCAACAGTTTAGTGTTGTGATTTAACAGACCAGAGTGGTTGAGGTCAAAATGGCCAAATGGGTTCTTGTAACAGAGCCAAGGGAAAGTGTTGATGTAGATTGAGTTAAATTAGGACCAGAGTGTTCAGGTCAGATCACTGAATAAGGCTGTAAATACAACTAAAATAAACAAAATTAACAATGCAGAATAGACTATTGTTAATTGAGTGGGTTGGGGGTTGACCTTTATGGCCAGGCTATGTGTGGGTTGGTGGTTGGAGGCTGGGTGAAAGGGTGAAGGGTTAGACCTCAGCCCACACTCCTCTAACTGGGTGCCCAATGGGAGGAGGCACAGGGCTGTGAGGAGGAGGTGCAGGACCTAAATGAGACGTGTCAGGGAACAAATTGAAAATGCCAATTTCACTTACTCCACGGCATAGCTCTTCACGCCTAAATTCTGCCACTTATTTCATGTGTAAATGAATAGCCTCCACACAGTCATTTAGATCCTTCCCTCCCTTCAGGTCAACCAATACCTCTGGATGCACTGGATGTGTAGTATTTGTATTAGAAACCTGATATGTGTGTGTGTTTGTGTCTGTTTGTGAGAAAGTGAGGTTGTGTTTTTGGTCTCCATACCAGACATGGATACATGTTTCTGAGTGCAAGTTTGTGATGTTCTCTTCCTCCTCTTTCTCTTACTCCCTCCATCATATCGATCTGGCTCTGGCTCACAAAATGTTGTGAATACTGACACTGAATGTTCAGGTTCTGTGAGGCCTGTAGATACTGACACTGAATGTTCAGGTTCTGTGAGGCCTGTAGATACTGACCAACTTTTGTTTCTTTCCCTCTCCCTCGTTTCAGTATGACTATGAGGGTAATGACATCAGTGACCTGCCTGTGGATCTCTCTGTGGTGTGGAATGGCAACCAAGTCATCGACAACCCCTTCAACATACAAGGTAAAAACCTCTTCTCCACATCCTCCCTTCCTCCCTTGTTCCCTCCTCTCCTCTCTCACCTCCTCGCTACACGTTTTTAAATCCCTAAGATCCGATTGGAGGAGCCTCTTCTTCTCCAACAGCACGTCTTTGAAAGGGAATTAAAGTGTTTGTACGCATGGCTACGCCTCTTGCTAGGGCCCGCTGGGTTCAATAACGCTTATCTCTCTTAGCACTGTTTGCAGTAACTCTGACGCGCCCCTCCAAAACAACACGCAGCAGACGAATAGAGTGTTGATAAATAAATAAAGAGAGGGATGGATGGAAGTTGTGGAGGAGAACACGGTTTGGGCCTTTAATTCTCTGTGATCTGGCTGGTCTGGGGTCAGATCCTACTATTGCTGCTCAGGAGGCTCATTCTGCTGGATGGAGAGCCAGGTCTCAGTCATCACTAGGGAACAGAGATAGTCGAGTAGCACTGTCTTTAAGATAAGCCTGCTAGTTGATAACACATGGAGCTGACGTTATGCTTTACCAATGGGGTATGGATGGATGCAGCAGGAGATACATTTCCCCACCATGTGGCATAGCTGGGTGTAAACCCTAACTAGGATTAGTTAGTTGATACCTTTTCTAACATATTTAGCTGGCAGAGAGAAAAGACAGAAGTAATATATTATAATGATGTCTCCCTTACCCTTCTGTCGTTTTCCAGATACCCCACTCCGATCATTGGATCAAGGTTATATGATCTGAACACACTGCACACGCTTTTTGTCCAATTGCGTTTATCGCTTGGCCTCATTTGTTTAATTGCCGTTTGCGGCCCTCTTTCTGCATATTGGTGTTGTGGTGGCTGGGCCTTTACAAGGCTGAAGCCTGGCTCTAGTCTAAAGTGTCTGTCTGACTGCTCTAAAAGCCTTGACATGAAAGGATTGTGGATTAAATTGACCCCTCTCTCTCAGTAATGTAAGATAAGTAGAGGTTTTAACAAGCAGACAGTGGGACATCCTGTCCTTTAGCATCACCTTGGATGCTGAGACTTAACCCCTCTATATTCGACTCCGTCTGCGGTTTTTCACAAACTCCGGAACTACACACCCAATTTCACCTGTTGGAATACAATGTTTTCCATAGAAACATATTTTAAAGCTGGAACAGAAATTAAGAATATACATTTTTTTTGTGACTGCTGTGCAGAGGCCAGTTACATTGTGCTCTGCCCAAACTTCCACGCTTAATTTGACATGTTGAAACTTCCCCAAACTAAATGTTAAACTAGCCCTGCTAATTCAAGCCATACAAAGACCTTCCCCTCCCTTTCCCCACCGTTTCCTGTGTTCTTCTCTCTTTTTTCTCTCTCTCCCTCCTTCTCCTCCCTCCCTCCCTCATTCCATGAATCACAGTGAATTATCCATCTCTGCCAGACTGCCCGAGAAAGCCCAGCTTTGCCCAGGTGTAAAGTGGAAATGTTAATGTAATTAAATAATTCATTTGGTTCAGTTTAATTAGCAGAGCGCTACTTTTGAGCTTTGCCGTGTCAAATCAGATTATCAGGCAGGGCTGCAGCAGGCGGATGGATACGCAATCTCCTTTGAAGTCCTGTGGCCGTCTGTCTGTGGAGCGCCGTGCTGTTTGTTTTTCACCCTCTCTCTCATTTCCTTCTCTCTACCTCTGCTTTGACTCTCTCTCCTTCTCTCTCTTTTTCTCCCTCTCTCTCTTACCAATATTTTCTCTCTCTCACGCACTCTCTATTTATCTCTTTCTCTCTCCTTCTTTCTCTCACTCTGCCACAGGGGAATATGGACCTGCTATCCCTAGCTAGTTATCTCTAAAATATAACAATTCCTACTGCTAATTCCTAATTCTTTCAAAAGCATAATTCTGAGTACTAGTGCCCCCCCCCCCCCCCCCCTCCAACAACAAGGTGTTTTAATTTCTTAGTTAGTTTCTTGTTTTTCACACAACAGCATGAAGGTGAAATGGAAGGTGTTGAAACTTAAAGTTATTCTCACACAACAATGTAACAATGAATGCATTGCCTGTGAGACTCAACTTTATCTCTCTCTCTCTGTTTCTCAGCCCATCTGTATAAGTGCTATGCGCTGAGAGACAGCTGTGGGATGTGTCTGAAGGCTGACCCCAGGTTTGAGTGTGGCTGGTGTGTTCAGGAGAAGAAGTGTTCTCTGAGACAGGAGTGTGCCCCGCTGGAGAGCAACTGGATGCATGCCACCGCCGGCAACAGCCGCTGCACACACCCCAAGATCACCAAGGTGAGACTGTGTGTGTGTGTGTCTGTGTGTGTGTGTGCGTGCGTGCATTCATGTGTGTAGGATCCAGTTGGATCTATTGCGTAGCTGGATTGGAGATACGGGCAGACAGATGTCGTCAGTGAGCGGTGGCCATCTGTTGCTCTGTGCCGCAGTGAAGATCTACTGCTGGCTGTGTAATAGACTATTGTTATCTCTCTCTCTCTTTCTCTCTCTCTCTCTCTCTCTCTCTCTCTCTCTCTCTCTCTCTCTCTCTCTCTCTCTCTCTCTCTCTCTCTCTCTCTCTCTCTCTCTCTCCTCTCTCCTGTTTTCGCCTTTCTCTCGCTCTAGTGCTAAACCTCTGTGTTTATAGCTGATTACATCCATGACACCTACCCACAGCAACGAGCCTAGCCCACACAACATCTACTCCTGATCTAACCTCACCCAAATTACTTGAAGAGCCATTCACAAATCCAGCTCATTTCCTCCATTATTGCTATTTACAGTATATTTGCTGTACCTGACACCTTGCTGGGAGGCAAGCGTTGTGTGAGTCTGTCTGCATGTGTCTGTGTACTGTTTCAGCGCGTTATAAATCTCAGATATTGGATAATTGGCACTGGCAGAGGAACTAATCCCCCTCCACGATGCCTGCTCCCCTCTCCTCTCTCTCTCTCTCCTCTCTCTATCTCTCTCTATCTCTCTCTCTCTCTATCTCTCGCTACACTTATCTCCCAGTGACAAGGACACAAGACAAGTAGAGGAAGGAGGGAAGGAAGGAAGGAAAGGGAAGGAAATTCTGCTGTGAAGAGAATTGGGGTGATTCCTCACGAAACTAGAACAACACAAGACCATGATTTTGGGGATTTTCACATAATGTAATCCCAAGAAGGGTCCTTTGGAGGAAGGAAGGTTGACATATATTTTACATTTGTATCTTAAAGCATAATTGATAAATAATTAATTGAAGTTAGCACACTTGTGACATTTTGGACTTACCCAGGCCTCCTTTAAGACTCCATAATGTTTCATTTGTATGTGCTACAAAGGAAGAATTGATGTCATATGAAGCTTTACTGCTTATTCTGTAATATGAGTAGTGTTTTGATTTCAATAGAACTAATCTTACATAAATGTATGAATATTGAAAAATATTGACATGAATATTGAAAATATACCATTTTGGGATTTGGCTATTTTTTTTAAATATATTGTTGGACATAATATACTCTACAAGTGATAACCCATTTTATAAAGAGAAATTGGCATAGTAAAAAAGAACATTGTTATTAAAATCATAATACTCATATTACAGAGCAAGCGGTAAAGCTTCATATAGCACGTTTTGCTTTGTAGCACCTACAGATAAACAGGCCGCAATATCACAAATATTCCAACTTCAATTAATTATTCCTCAATTATACTTTAAGATACAAATGTCAAATATATGTCAACAATTCTTCCTCCAAAGGATCATTCTATGTGTAACATTTTGTGAAAATCCCCCAAAATCATGGTCTTGTTATGTACTAGATTCGTGGAGGAATCACCCAATTATTACATAGAAATGCTGCATTTTTTACACCTTGATAGGTCATTGTGTCATTCGGTAGTGATCTCTCTCTCTCTCTCTGAAATAGCACCCTATGTTCATGAAAGCTCAAAGGCGCCTGCTCTGTG
>NW_028162458.1:0-28000 GCF_964263955.1 Coregonus lavaretus | reverse complement strand
AGTAACATCACTCTACAGTAATATCACTCTACAGTAATATCACTCTACAGTAATATCACTCTACAGTAACTTCACACTACAGTAATATCACACTACAGTAATATCACTCTACAGTAATATCACTCTACAGTAATATCACTCTACAGTAATATCACTCTACAGTAACTTCACTCTACAGTAACATCACTCTACAGTAATATCACTCTACAGTAATATCACTCTACTGTAACTTCACTCTACAGTAATATCACTCTACAGTAATATCACTCTACAGTAATATCACTCTACAGTAACTTCACTCTACAGTAACATCACTCTACAGTA
Organism: Coregonus lavaretus; assembly: GCF_964263955.1. Lineage (NCBI taxonomy): Eukaryota > Metazoa > Chordata > Actinopteri > Salmoniformes > Salmonidae > Coregonus > Coregonus lavaretus. Next base: position 27,676 of record NW_028162458.1, on the reverse strand, counting down.
ATATCACTCTACAGTAATATCACTCTACTGTAACTTCACTCTACAGTAATATCACTCTACAGTAACTTCACTCTACAGTAACATCACTCTACAGTAATATCACTCTACAGTAATATCACTCTACAGTAACTTCACACTACAGTAATATCACTCTACAGTAATATCACTCTACAGTAACATCACTCTACAGTAATATCACTCTACAGTAATATCACTCTACAGTAATATCACTCTACAGTAACATCACTCTACAGTAATATCACTCTACAGTAATATCACTCTACAGTAATATCACTCTACAGTAACTTCACACTACAGTAATATCACTCTACAGTAATATCACTCTACAGTAATATCACTCTACAGTAACTTCACACTACAGTAATATCACTCTACAGTAATATCACTCTACAGTAATATCACTCTACAGTAATATCACTCTACAGTAATATCACTCTACAGTAACTTCACACTACAGTAATATCACTCTACAGTAACATCACTCTACCGTAATATCACTCTAAAGTAAAATCACTCTACAGTAATATCACTCTACAGTAATATCACTCTACAGTAATATCACTCTACAGTAACTTCACACTACAGTAATATCACACTACAGTAATATCACTCTACAGTAATATCACTCTACAGTAATATCACTCTACAGTAATATCACTCTACAGTAACTTCACTCTACAGTAACATCACTCTACAGTAATATCACTCTACAGTAATATCACTCTACTGTAACTTCACTCTACAGTAATATCACTCTACAGTAATATCACTCTACAGTAATATCACTCTACAGTAACTTCACTCTACAGTAACATCACTCTACAGTAATATCACTCTACAGTAATATCACTCTACTGTAACTTCACTCTACAGTAATATCACTCTACAGTAACTTCACTCTACAGTAACATCACTCTACAGTAATATCACTCTACAGTAATATCACTCTACTGTAACTTCACTCTACAGTAATATCATTCTACAGTAACTTCACTCTACAGTAACATCACTCTACAGTAATATCACTCTACAGTAATATCACTCTACAGTAATATCACTCTACAGTAACTTCACTCTACAGTAATATCACTCTACAGTAACTTCACACTACAGTAATATCACTCTACAGTAACTTCACTCTACAGTAATATCACTCTACAGTAATATCACTCTACAGTAACTTCACACTACAGTAATATCACTCTACAGTAATATCACTCTACAGTAACATCACTCTACAGTAATATCACTCTACAGTAACATCACTCTACAGTAATATCACTCTACAGTAATATCACGCTACAGTAATATCACTCTACAGTAACTTCACACTACAGTAATATCACTCTACACTAATATCACTCTACAGTAACATTACTCTACAGTAATATCACTCTACAGTAACTTCACTCTACAGTAATATCACTCTACAGTAATATCACTCTACAGTAACTTCACACTACAGTAATATCACTCTACAGTAACTTCACACTACAGTAATATCACTCTACAGTAACATCACTCTACAGTAATATCACTCTACAGTAACTTCACTCTACAGTAACTTCACACTACAGTAACATCACTCTACAGTAACATCACTCTACAGTAATATCACTCTACAGTAATATCACTCTACAGTAATATCACTCTACAGTAACTTCACTCTACAGTAATATCACTCTACAGTAACTTCACACTACAGTAATATCACTCTACAGTAACTTCACTCTACAGTAACATCACTCTACAGTAATATCACTCTACAGTAATATCACTCTACAGTAATATCACTCTACAGTAACTTCACACTACAGTAATATCACTCTACAGTAATATAACTCTACAGTAACATTACTCTACAGTAATATCACTCTACAGTAACTTCACTCTACAGTAATATCACTCTACAGTAATATCACTCTACAGTAACTTCACACTACAGTAATATCACTCTACAGTAACTTCACACTACAGTAATATCACTCTACAGTAATATCACTCTACAGTAATATCACTCTACAGTAATATCACTCTACAGTAACTTCACTCTACAGTAACTTCACTCTACAGTAACATCACTCTACAGTAACATCACTCTACAGTAACTTCACTCTACAGTAACATCACTCTACAGTAATATCACTCTACAGTAATATCACTCTACAGTAACTTCACTCTACAGTAACATCACTCTACAGTAATATCACTCTACAGTAACTTCACTCTACAGTAACTTCACTCTACAGTAATATCACTCTACAGTAACTTCACTCTACAGTAATATCACTCTGCAGTAACTTCGCTCTACAGTAACATCACTCTACAGTAATATCACTCTACAGTAACTTCACTCTACAGTAACTTCACTCTACAGTAATATCACTCTACAGTAACTTCACTCTACAGTAATATCACTCTACAGTAACATCACTCTACAGTAATATCACTCTACAGTAATATCACTCTACAGTAACTTCACTCTGCAGTAATATCACTCTACAGTAATATCACTCTACAGTAACATCACTCTACAGTAATATCACTCTACAGTAATATCACTCTACAGTAATATCACTCTACAGTAACTTCACACTACAGTAATATCACTCTACAGTAACTTCACACTACAGTAACTTCACACTACAGTAATATCACTCTACAGTAATATCACTCTACAGTAATATCACTCTACAGTAATATCACTCTACAGCAACTTCACACTACAGTAATATCACTCTACAGTAACATCACTCTACAGTAATATCACTCTACAGTAATATCACTCTACAGTAATATCACTCTACAGTAATATCACTCTACAGTAACTTCACACTACAGTAATATCACTCTACAGTAACATCACTCTACAGTAATATCACTCTACAGTAATATCACTCTACAGTAATTTCACTCTACAGTAACTTCACACTACAGTAATATCACTCTACAGTAATATCACTCTACAGTAACATCACTCTACAGTAACATCACTCTACAGTAACTTCACTCTACAGTAATATCACTCTACAGTAATATCACTCTACAGTAATATCACTCTACAGTAACATCACTCTACAGTAATATCACTCTACAGTAATATCACTCTACAGTAATATCACACTACAGTAACTTCACACTACAGTAATATCACTCTACAGTAATATCACTCTACAGTAACATCACTCTACAGTAATATCACTCTACAGTAATATCACACTACAGTAACTTCACACTACAGTAATATCACTCTACAGTAATATCACTCTACAGTAACATCACTCTACAGTAATATCACTCTACAGTAATATCACTCTACAGTAACTTCACTCTACAGTAACTTCAATCTACAGTTATATCACTCTACAGTAATATCACTCTACAGTAACTTCACACTACAGTAATATCACTCTACAGTAATATCACTCTACAGTAATATCACTCTACAGTAATATCACTCTACAGTAATATCACTCTACAGTAACTTCACACTACAGTAATATCACTCTACAGTAACATCACTCTACCGTAATATCACTCTAAAGTAAAATCACTCTACAGTAATATCACTCTACAGTAATATCACTCTACAGTAATATCACTCTACAGTAACTTCACACTACAGTAATATCACACTACAGTAATATCACTCTACAGTAATATCACTCTACAGTAATATCACTCTACAGTAACTTCACTCTACAGTAACATCACTCTACAGTAATATCACTCTACAGTAATATCACTCTACTGTAACTTCACTCTACAGTAATATCACTCTACAGTAATATCACTCTACAGTAATATCACTCTACAGTAACTTCACTCTACAGTAATATCACTCTACAGTAATATCACTCTACAGTAATATCACTCTACTGTAACTTCACTCTACAGTAATATCACTCTACAGTAACTTCACTCTACAGTAACATCACTCTACAGTAATATCACTCTACAGTAATATCACTCTACTGTAACTTCACTCTACAGTAATATCACTCTACAGTAACTTCACTCTACAGTAACATCACTCTACAGTAATATCACTCTACAGTAATATCACTCTACAGTAATATCACTCTACAGTAACTTCACTCTACAGTAATATCACTCTACAGTAACTTCACACTACAGTAATATCACTCTACAGTAACTTCACTCTACAGTAATATCACTCTACAGTAATATCACTCTACAGTAACTTCACACTACAGTAATATCACTCTACAGTAATATCACTCTACAGTAACATCACTCTACAGTAATATCACTCTACAGTAACATCACTCTACAGTAATATCACTCTACAGTAATATCACGCTACAGTAATATCACTCTACAGTAACTTCACACTACAGTAATATCACTCTACAGTAATATCACTCTACAGTAACATTACTCTACAGTAATATCACTCTACAGTAACTTCACTCTACAGTAATATCACTCTACAGTAATATCACTCTACAGTAACTTCACACTACAGTAATATCACTCTACAGTAACTTCACACTACAGTAATATCACTCTACAGTAACATCACTCTACAGTAATATCACTCTACAGTAACTTCACTCTACAGTAACTTCACACTACAGTAACATCACTCTACAGTAACATCACTCTACAGTAATATCACTCTACAGTAATATCACTCTACAGTAATATCACTCTACAGTAACTTCACTCTACAGTAATATCACTCTACAGTAACTTCACACTACAGTAATATCACTCTACAGTAACTTCACTCTACAGTAACATCACTCTACAGTAATATCACTCTACAGTAATATCACTCTACAGTAATATCACTCTACAGTAACTTCACACTACAGTAATATCACTCTACAGTAATATAACTCTACAGTAACATTCCTCTACAGTAATATCACTCTACAGTAACTTCACTCTACAGTAATATCACTCTACAGTAATATCACTCTACAGTAACTTCACACTACAGTAATATCACTCTACAGTAACTTCACACTACAGTAATATCACTCTACAGTAATATCACTCTACAGTAATATCACTCTACAGTAATATCACTCTACAGTAATATCACTCTACAGTAAATTCACTCTACAGTAACTTCACTCTACAGTAACATCACTCTACAGTAACATCACTCTACAGTAACTTCACACTACAGTAACATCACTCTACAGTAACATCACTCTACAGTAATATCACTCTACAGTAATATCACTCTACAGTAATATCACTCTACAGTAACTTCACTCTACAGTAATATCACTCTACAGTAACTTCACACTACAGTAATATCACTCTACAGTAACTTCACTCTACAGTAACATCACTCTACAGTAATATCACTCTACAGTAATATCACTCTACAGTAATATCACTCTACAGTAACTTCACACTACAGTAATATCACTCTACAGTAATATAACTCTACAGTAACATTACTCTACAGTAATATCACTCTACAGTAACTTCACTCTACAGTAATATCACTCTACAGTAATATCACTCTACAGTAACTTCACACTACAGTAATATCACTCTACAGTAACTTCACACTACAGTAATATCACTCTACAGTAATATCACTCTACAGTAATATCACTCTACAGTAATATCACTCTACAGTAACTTCACTCTACAGTAACTTCACTCTACAGTAACATCACTCTACAGTAACATCACTCTACAGTAACTTCACTCTACAGTAACATCACTCTACAGTAATATCACTCTACAGTAATATCACTCTACAGTAACTTCACTCTACAGTAACATCACTCTACAGTAATATCACTCTACAGTAACTTCACTCTACAGTAACTTCACTCTACAGTAATATCACTCTACAGTAACTTCACTCTACAGTAATATCACTCTGCAGTAACTTCGCTCTACAGTAACATCACTCTACAGTAATATCACTCTACAGTAACTTCACTCTACAGTAACTTCACTCTACAGTAATATCACTCTACAGTAATTTCACTCTACAGTAATATCACTCTACAGTAACATCACTCTACAGTAATATCACTCTACAGTAATATCACTCTACAGTAACTTCACTCTGCAGTAATATCACTCTACAGTAATATCACTCTACAGTAACATCACTCTACAGTAATATCACTCTACAGTAATATCACTCTACAGTAATATCACTCTACAGTAACTTCACACTACAGTAATATCACTCTACAGTAACTTCACACTACAGTAACTTCACACTACAGTAATATCACTCTACAGTAATATCACTCTACAGTAATATCACTCTACAGTAATATCACTCTACAGTAACTTCACACTACAGTAATATCACTCTACAGTAACATCACTCTACAGTAATATCACTCTACAGTAATATCACTCTACAGTAATATCACTCTACAGTAATATCACTCTACAGTAACTTCACACTACAGTAATATCACTCTACAGTAACATCACTCTACAGTAATATCACTCTACAGTAATATCACTCTACAGTAATTTCACTCTACAGTAACTTCACACTACAGTAATATCACTCTACAGTAATATCACTCTACAGTAACATCACTCTACAGTAACATCACTCTACAGTAACTTCACTCTACAGTAATATCACTCTACAGTAATATCACTCTACAGTAATATCACTCTACAGTAACATCACTCTACAGTAATATCACTCTACAGTAATATCACTCTACAGTAATATCACACTACAGTAACTTCACACTACAGTAATATCACTCTACAGTAATATCACTCTACAGTAACATCACTCTACAGTAATATCACTCTACAGTAATATCACACTACAGTAACTTCACACTACAGTAATATCACTCTACAGTAATATCACTCTACAGTAACATCACTCTACAGTAATATCACTCTACAGTAATATCACTCTACAGTAACTTCACTCTACAGTAACTTCAATCTACAGTTATATCACTCTACAGTAATATCACTCTACAGTAACTTCACACTACAGTAATATCACTCTACAGTAATATCACTCTACAGTAATATCACTCTACAGTAATATCACTCTACAGTAATATCACTCTACAGTAACTTCACACTACAGTAATATCACTCTACAGTAACATCACTCTACCGTAATATCACTCTAAAGTAAAATCACTCTACAGTAATATCACTCTACAGTAATATCACTCTACAGTAATATCACTCTACAGTAACTTCACACTACAGTAATATCACACTACAGTAATATCACTCTACAGTAATATCACTCTACAGTAATATCACTCTACAGTAACTTCACTCTACAGTAACATCACTCTACAGTAATATCACTCTACAGTAATATCACTCTACTGTAACTTCACTCTACAGTAATATCACTCTACAGTAATATCACTCTACAGTAATATCACTCTACAGTAACTTCACTCTACAGTAACATCACTCTACAGTAATATCACTCTACAGTAATATCACTCTACTGTAACTTCACTCTACAGTAATATCACTCTACAGTAACTTCACTCTACAGTAACATCACTCTACAGTAATATCACTCTACAGTAATATCACTCTACTGTAACTTCACTCTACAGTAATATCACTCTACAGTAACTTCACTCTACAGTAACATCACTCTACAGTAATATCACTCTACAGTAATATCACTCTACAGTAATATCACTCTACAGTAACTTCACTCTACAGTAATATCACTCTACAGTAACTTCACACTACAGTAATATCACTCTACAGTAACTTCACTCTACAGTAATATCACTCTACAGTAATATCACTCTACAGTAACTTCACACTACAGTAATATCACTCTACAGTAATATCACTCTACAGTAACATCACTCTACAGTAATATCACTCTACAGTAACATCACTCTACAGTAATATCACTCTACAGTAATATCACGCTACAGTAATATCACTCTACAGTAACTTCACACTACAGTAATATCACTCTACAGTAATATCACTCTACAGTAACATTACTCTACAGTAATATCACTCTACAGTAACTTCACTCTACAGTAATATCACTCTACAGTAATATCACTCTACAGTAACTTCACACTACAGTAATATCACTCTACAGTAACTTCACACTACAGTAATATCACTCTACAGTAACATCACTCTACAGTAATATCACTCTACAGTAACTTCACTCTACAGTAACTTCACACTACAGTAACATCACTCTACAGTAACATCACTCTACAGTAATATCACTCTACAGTAATATCACTCTACAGTAATATCACTCTACAGTAACTTCACTCTACAGTAATATCACTCTACAGTAACTTCACACTACAGTAATATCACTCTACAGTAACTTCACTCTACAGTAACATCACTCTACAGTAATATCACTCTACAGTAATATCACTCTACAGTAATATCACTCTACAGTAACTTCACACTACAGTAATATCACTCTACAGTAATATAACTCTACAGTAACATTCCTCTACAGTAATATCACTCTACAGTAACTTCACTCTACAGTAATATCACTCTACAGTAATATCACTCTACAGTAACTTCACACTACAGTAATATCACTCTACAGTAACTTCACACTACAGTAATATCACTCTACAGTAATATCACTCTACAGTAATATCACTCTACAGTAATATCACTCTACAGTAATATCACTCTACAGTAAATTCACTCTACAGTAACTTCACTCTACAGTAACATCACTCTACAGTAACATCACTCTACAGTAACTTCACTCTACAGTAACATCACTCTACAGTAATATCACTCTACAGTAATATCACTCTACAGTAACTTCACTCTACAGTAACATCACTCTACAGTAATATCACTCTACAGTAACTTCACTCTACAGTAACTTCACTCTACAGTAATATCACTCTACAGTAACTTCACTCTACAGTAATATCACTCTGCAGTAACTTCGCTCTACAGTAACATCACTCTACAGTAATATCACTCTACAGTAACTTCACTCTACAGTAACTTCACTCTACAGTAATATCACTCTACAGTAACTTCACTCTACAGTAATATCACTCTACAGTAACATCACTCTACAGTAATATCACTCTACAGTAATATCACTCTACAGTAACTTCACTCTGCAGTAATATCACTCTACAGTAATATCACTCTACAGTAACATCACTCTACAGTAATATCACTCTACAGTAATATCACTCTACAGTAATATCACTCTACAGTAACTTCACTCTACAGTAACTTCACTCTACAGTAATATCACTCTACAGTAACTTCACTCTACAGTAATATCACTCTACAGTAACATCACTCTACAGTAATATCACTCTACAGTAATATCACTCTACAGTAACTTCACTCTGCAGTAATATCACTCTACAGTAATATCACTCTACAGTAACATCACTCTACAGTAATATCACTCTACAGTAATATCACTCTACAGTAATATCACTCTACAGTAACTTCACACTACAGTAATATCACTCTACAGTAACTTCACACTACAGTAACTTCACACTACAGTAATATCACTCTACAGTAATATCACTCTACAGTAATATCACTCTACAGTAATATCACTCTACAGTAACTTCACACTACAGTAATATCACTCTACAGTAACATCACTCTACAGTAATATCACTCTACAGTAATATCACTCTACAGTAATATCACTCTACAGTAATATCACTCTACAGTACCTTCACACTACAGTAATATCACTCTACAGTAACATCACTCTACAGTAATATCACTCTACAGTAATATCACTCTACAGTAATTTCACTCTACAGTAACTTCACACTACAGTAATATCACTCTACAGTAATATCACTCTACAGTAACATCACTCTACAGTAACATCACTCTACAGTAACTTCACTCTACAGTAATATCACTCTACAGTAATATCACTCTACAGTAATATCACTCTACAGTAACATCACTCTACAGTAATATCACTCTACAGTAATATCACTCTACAGTAATATCACACTACAGTAACTTCACACTACAGTAATATCACTCTACAGTAATATCACTCTACAGTAACATCACTCTACAGTAATATCACTCTACAGTAATATCACACTACAGTAACTTCACACTACAGTAATATCACTCTACAGTAATATCACTCTACAGTAACATCACTCTACAGTAATATCACTCTACAGTAATATCACTCTACAGTAACTTCACTCTACAGTAACTTCAATCTACAGTAATATCACTCTACAGTAATATCACTCTACAGTAATATCACTCTACAGTAATATCACTCTACAGTAACTTCACTCTACAGTAACATCACTCTACAGTAATATCACTCTACAGTAACATCACTCTACAGTCATATCACTCTACAGTAACTTCACTCTACAGTTACATCACTCTACAGTAATATCACTCTACAGTAATATCACTCTACAGTAATATCACTCTACAGTAATATCACTCTACAGTAACTTCACTCTACAGTAAACATCACTCTACAGTAATATCACTCTACAGTAACTTCACTCTACAGTAACTTCACTCTACAGTAATATCACTCTACAGTAACTTCACTCTACAGTAATATCACTCTACAGTAACTTCACTCTACAGTAACATCACTCTACAGTAATATCACTCTACAGTAACTTCACTCTACAGTAACTTCACTCTACAGTAATATCACTCTACAGTAACTTCACTCTACAGTAATATCACTCTACAGTAACATCACTCTACAGTAATATCACTCTACAGTAATATCACTCTACAGTAACTTCACTCTGCAGTAATATCACTCTACAGTAATATCACTCTACAGTAATATCACTCTACAGTAACTTCACACTACAGTAATATCACTCTACAGTAATATCACTCTACAGTAACTTCACACTACAGTAATATCACTCTACAGTAATATCACTCTACAGTAATATCACTCTACAGTAACTTCACACTACAGTAATATCACACTACAGTAATATCACTCTACAGTAATATCACTCTACAGTAATATCACTCTACAGTAACTTCACACTACAGTAATATCACACTACAGTAATATCACTCTACAGTAATATCACTCTACAGTAATATCACTCTACAGTAATATCACTCTACAGTAACTTCACTCTACAGTAACATCACTCTACAGTAATATCACTCTACAGTAATATCACTCTACTGTAACTTCACTCTACAGTAATATCACTCTACAGTAATATCACTCTACAGCAATATCACTCTACAGTAACTTCACTCTACAGTAACATCACTCTACAGTAATATCACTCTACAGTAATATCACTCTACTGTAACTTCACTCTACAGTAATATCACTCTACAGTAACTTCACTCTACAGTAACATCACTCTACAGTAATATCACTCTACAGTAATATCACTCTACAGTAACTTCACACTACAGTAATATCACTCTACAGTAATATCACTCTACAGTAACATCACTCTACAGTAATATCACTCTACAGTAATATCACTCTACAGTAATATCACTCTACAGTAACATCACTCTACAGTAATATCACTCTACAGTAATATCACTCTACAGTAATATCACTCTACAGTAACTTCACACTACAGTAATATCACTCTACAGTTATATCACTCTACAGTAATATCACTCTACAGTAACTTCACACTACAGTAATATCACTCTACAGTAATATCACTCTACAGTAATATCACTCTACAGTAATATCACTCTACAGTAACTTCACACTACAGTAATATCACTCTACAGTAACATCACTCTACAGTAATATCACTCTACAGTAATATCACTCTACAGTAATATCACTCTACAGTAACATCACTCTACAGTAATATCACTCTACAGTAATATCACTCTACAGTAATATCACTCTACAGTAACTTCACACTACAGTAATATCACTCTACAGTTATATCACTCTACAGTAATATCACTCTACAGTAACTTCACACTACAGTAATATCACTCTACAGTAATATCACCTACAGTAATATCACTCTACAGTAATATCACTCTACAGTAACTTCACACTACAGTAATATCACTCTACAGTAACATCACTCTACCGTAATATCACTCTAAAGTAAAATCACTCTACAGTAATATCACTCTACAGTAATATCACTCTACAGTAATATCACTCTACAGTAACTTCACACTACAGTAATATCACACTACAGTAATATCACTCTACAGTAATATCACTCTACAGTAATATCACTCTACAGTAATATCACTCTACAGTAACTTCACTCTACAGTAACATCACTCTACAGTAATATCACTCTACAGTAATATCACTCTACTGTAACTTCACTCTACAGTAATATCACTCTACAGTAATATCACTCTACAGTAATATCACTCTACAGTAACTTCACTCTACAGTAACATCACTCTACAGTAATATCACTCTACAGTAATATCACTCTACTGTAACTTCACTCTACAGTAACATCACTCTACAGTAATATCACTCTACAGTAATATCACTCTACAGTAACTTCACACTACAGTAATATCACTCTTCAGTAATATCACTCTACAGTAACATCACTCTACAGTAATATCACTCTACAGTAATATCACTCTACAGTAATATCACTCTACAGTAACATCACTCTACAGTAATATCACTCTACAGTAATATCACTCTACAGTAATATCACTCTACAGTAAGTGTGAAGTTACTGTAGAGTGATATTACTGTAGAGTGATATTACTGTAGAGTGATATTACTGTAGAGTGATGTTACTGTAGAGTGATATTACTGTAGAGTGATATTACTGTAGAGTGATATTACTGTAGAGTGATGTTACTGTAGAGTGATATTACTGAAGAGTGATATTACTGTAGTGTGAAGTTACTGTAGAGTGATATTACTGTAGAGTGATATTACTGTAGAGTGATGTTACTGTAGAGTGAAGTTACTGTAGAGTGATATTACTGTAGAGTGAAGTTACAGTAGAGTGATATTACTGTAGAGTGATATTACTGTAGAGTGATGTTACTGTAGAGTGAAGTTACTGTAGAGTGATATTACTGTAGAGTGATATTACTGTAGAGTGATATTACTGTAGAGTGAAGTTACAGTAGAGTGATATTACTGTAGAGTGATATTACTGTAGAGTGATGTTACTGTAGAGTGAAGTTACTGTAGAGTGATATTACTGTAGAGTGATATTACTGTAGAGTGATATTACTGTAGAGTGATATTACTGTAGAGTGATATTACTGTAGTGTGAAGTTACTGTAGAGTGATATTACTGTAGAGTGATATTACTGTAGAGGTGATATTACTGTAGAGTGATTTACTTTAGAGTGATATTACTGTAGAGTGATGTTACTGTAGAGTGATATTACTGTAGTGTGAAGTTACTGTAGAGTGATATTACTGTAGAGTGATATTACTGTAGAGTGATATTACTGTAGAGTGATATTACTGTAGTGTGAAGTTACTGTAGAGTGATATTACTGTAGAGTGATATAACTGTAGAGTGATATTACTGTAGTGTGAAGTTACTGTAGAGTGATATTACTGTAGAGTGATATTACTGTAGAGTGATATTACTGTAGAGTGATGTTACTGTAGAGTGATATTACTGTAGAGTGATATTACTGTAGAGTGATATTACTGTAGAGTGATGTTACTGTAGAGTGATATTACTGTAGTGTGAAGTTACTGTAGAGTGATATTACTGTAGAGTGATATTACTGTAGAGTGATATTACTGTAGAGTGATATTACTGTAGTGTGAAGTTACTGTAGAGTGATATTACTGTAGAGTGATATAACTGTAGAGTGATATTACTGTAGTGTGAAGTTACTGTAGAGTGATATTACTGTAGAGTGATATTACTGTAGAGTGATATTACTGTAGAGTGATGTTACTGTAGAGTGATATTACTGTAGAGTGATATTACTGTAGAGTGATATTACTGTAGAGTGATGTTACTGTAGAGTGATATTACTGTAGAGTGATATTACTGTAGTGTGAAGTTACTGTAGAGTGATATTACTGTAGAGTGATATTACTGTAGAGTGATGTTACTGTAGAGTGAAGTTACTGTAGAGTGATATTACTGTAGAGTGAAGTACAGTAGAGTGATATTACTGTAGAGTGATATTACTGTAGAGTGATGTTACTGTAGAGTGAAGTTACTGTAGAGTGATATTGCTGTAGAGTGATATTACTGTAGAGTGATATTACTGTAGAGTGAAGTTACAGTAGAGTGATATTACTGTAGAGTGATATTACTGTAGAGTGATGTTACTGTAGAGTGAAGTTACTGTAGAGTGATATTACTGTAGAGTGATATTACTGTAGAGTGATATTACTGTAGAGTGATATTACTGTAGTGTGATATTACTGTAGTGTGAAGTTACTGTAGAGTGATATTACTGTAGAGTGATATTACTGTAGAGTGATATTACTGTAGTGTGATATTACTGTAGTGTGAAGTTACTGTAGAGTGATATTACTGTAGAGTGATATTACTGTAGAGTGATATTACTGTAGTGTGAAGTTACTGTAGAGTGATATTACTGTAGAGTGATATTTACTGTAGTGTGAAGTTACTGTAGAGTGATATTACTGTAGAGTGATATTACTGTAGAGTGATATTACTGCAGAGTGAAGTTACTGTAGAGTGATATTACTGTAGAGTGATATTACTGTAGAGTGATGTTACTGTAGAGTGATATTACTGTAGAGTGAAGTTACTGTAGAGTGATATTACTGTAGAGTGAAGTTACTGTAGAGTGAAGTTACTGTAGAGTGATATTACTGTAGAGTGATGTTACTGTAGAGTGAAGTTACTGTAGAGTGATATTACTGTAGAGTGAAGTTACTGTAGAGTGATATTACTGTAGAGTGAAGTTACTGTAGAGTGAAGTTACTGTAGAGTGATATTACTGTAGAGTGATGTACTGTAGAGTGAAGTTACTGTAGAGTGATATTACTGTAGAGTGATATTACTGTAGAGTGATATTACTGTAGAGTGATATTACTGTAGAGTGATGTAACTGTAGAGTGAAGTTACTGTAGAGTGATATGACTGTAGAGTGATGTTACTGTAGAGTGATATTACTGTAGAGTGATGTTACTGTAGAGTGAAGTTACTGTAGAGTGATATTACTGTAGAGTGATATTACTGTAGAGTGATATTACTGTAGAGTGATATTACTGTAGATTGAAGTTACTGTAGAGTGAAGTTACTGTAGAGTGATATTACTGTAGAGTGATGTTACTGTAGAGTGATATTACTGTAGAGTGATATTACTGTAGTGTGAAGTTACTGTAGTGTGATATTACTGTAGAGTGATATTACTGTAGAGTGATGTTACTGTAGAGTGATATTACTGTAGAGTGATATTACTGTAGTGTGAAGTTACTGTAGTGTGATATTACTGTAGAGTGATATTACTGTAGAGTGATATTACTGTAGAGTGATGTTACTGTAGAGTGATATTACTGTAGAGTGATATTACTGTAGAGTGATATTACTGTAGAGTGAAGTTACTGTAGAGTGATGTTACTGTAGAGTGATGTTACTGTAGAGTGATATTACTGTAGAGTGATATTACTGTAGTGTGAAGTTACTGTAGAGTGAAATTACTGTAGAGTGATATTACTGTAGAGTGATATTACTGTAGAGTGATGTTACTGTAGAGTGATATTACTGTAGTGTGAAGGTACTGTAGAGTGATATTACTGTAGAGTGATATTACTGTAGAGTGATATTACTGTAGAGTGATATTACTGTAGAGTGATGTTACTGTAGAGTGATATTACTGTAGTGTGAAGTTACTGTAGAGTGATATTACTGTAGAGTGATATTACTGTAGAGTGATATTACTGTAGAGTGATATTACTGTAGTGTGAAGTTACTGTAGTGTGAAGTTACTGTAGAGTGATATTACTGTAGTGTGAAGTTACTGTAGAGTGATATTACTGTAGAGTGATATTACTGTAGAGTGATATTACTGTAGAGTGATGTTACTGTAGAGTGATATTACTGTAGAGTGATATTACTGCAGAGTGAAGTTACTGTAGAGTGATATTACTGTAGAGTGATATTACTGTAGAGTGATGTTACTGTAGAGTGATATTACTGTAGAGTGAAGTTACTGTAGAGTGATATTACTGTAGAGTGAAGTTACTGTAGAGTGAAGTTACTGTAGAGTGATATTACTGTAGAGTGATATTACTGTAGAGTGATATTACTGTAGAGTGATGTTACTGTAGAGTGATATTACTGTAGAGTGATATTACTGCAGAGTGAAGTTACTGTAGAGTGATATTACTGTAGAGTGATATTACTGTAGAGTGATGTTACTGTAGAGTGATATTACTGTAGAGTGAAGTTACTGTAGAGTGATATTACTGTAGAGTGAAGTTACTGTAGAGTGAAGTTACTGTAGAGTGATATTACTGTAGAGTGATGTTACTGTAGAGCGAAGTTACTGCAGAGTGATATTACTGTAGAGTGAAGTTACTGTAGAGTGATATTACTGTAGAGTGAAGTTACTGTAGAGTGAAGTTACTGTAGAGTGATATTACTGTAGAGTGATGTTACTGTAGAGTGAAGTTACTGTAGAGTGATATTACTGTAGAGTGATATTACTGTAGAGTGATGTTACTGTAGAGTGAAGTTACTGTAGAGTGATGTTACTGTAGAGTGATGTTACTGTAGAGTGAAGTTACTGTAGAGTGAATTTACTGTAGAGTGATATTACTGTAGAGTGATATTACTGTAGAGTGATATTACTGTAGAGTGATATTACTGTAGAGTGATATTACTGTAGTGTGAAGTTACTGTAGAGTGATATTACTGTAGTGTGAAGTTACTGTAGAGTGATATTACTGTAGAGTGATATTACTGTAGAGTGAAGTTACTGTAGAGTGATATTACTGTAGAGGAATGTTACTGTAGAGTTATATACTGTAGAGTGATATTACTGTAGTGTGAAGTTACTGTAGAGTGATATTACTGTAGAGTGATATTACTGTAGAGTGATATTACTGTAGAGTGATGTTACTGTAGAGTGAAGTTACTGTAGAGTGATATTACTGTAGTGTGAAGTTACTGTAGAGTGATATTACTGTAGAGTGAAGTTACTGTAGAGTGATATTACTGTAGAGTGATATTACTGTAGAGTGATATTACTGTAGAGTGATGTTACTGTAGAGTGATGTTACTGTAGTGTGAAGTTACTGTAGAGTGAAGTTACTGTAGAGTGATATTACTGTAGAGTGATGTTACTGTAGAGTGATATTACTGTAGTGTGAAGTTACTGTAGAGTGATATTACTGTAGTGTGAAGTTACTGTAGAGTGATATTACTGTAGAGTGATATTACTGTAGAGTGAAGTTACTGTAGAGTGATATTACTGTAGAGTAATGTTACTGTAGAGTGATATTACTGTAGAGTGATATTACTGTAGTGTGAAGTTACTGTAGAGTGATATTACTGTAGCGTGATATTACTGTAGAGTGATATTACTGTAGAGTGATGTTACTGTAGAGTGATATTACTGTAGAGTGATGTTACTGTAGAGTGATATTACTGTAGAGTGATATTACTGTAGTGTGAAGTTACTGTAGAGTGATATTACTGTAGAGTGATATTACTGTAGAGTGAAGTTACTGTAGAGTGATATTACTGTAGTGTGAAGTTACTGTAGAGTGATATTACTGTAGAGTGAAGTTACTGTAGAGTGATATTACTGTAGAGTGATATTACTGTAGAGTGATATTACTGTAGAGTGATGTTACTGTAGAGTGAAGTTACTGTAGAGTGATATTACTGTAGAGTGAAGTTACAGTAGAGTGATATTACTGTAGAGTGATATTACTGTAGAGTGATGTTACTGTAGAGTGAAGTTACTGTAGAGTGATATTACTGTAGAGTGAAGTTACAGTAGAGTGATATTACTGTAGAGTGATATTACTGTAGAGTGATGTTACTGTAGAGTGAAGTTACTGTAGAGTGATATTACTGGTAGAGTGATATTACTGTAGAGTGATATTACTGTAGAGTGAAGTTACAGTAGAGTGAATTACTGTAGAGTGATATTACTGTAGAGTGATATTACTGTAGAGTGAAGTTACTGTAGAGTGATATTACTGTAGAGTGATATTACTGTAGAGTGATATTACTGTAGGTTGATATTACTGTAGTGTGAAGTTACTGTAGAGTGATATTACTGTAGAGTGATATTACTGTAGAGTGATATTACTGTAGAGTGAATTTACTTTAGAGTGATATTACGGTAGAGTGATGTTACTGTAGAGTGATATTACTGTAGTGTGAAGTTACTGTAGAGTGATATTACTGTAGAGTGATATTACTGTAGAGTGATATTACTGTAGAGTGATATTACTGTAGAGTGATATTACTGTAGTGTGATAGTTACTGTAGAGTGATATTACTGTAGAGTGATATTACTGTAGATTGAAGTTACTGTAGAGTGAAGTTACTGTAGAGTGATATTACTGTAGAGTGATATTACTGTAGAGTGATATTACTGTAGAGTGATATTACTGTAGAGTGATATTACTGTAGTGTGATATTACTGTAGTGTGATATTACTGTAGAGTGATATTACTGTAGAGTGATGTTACTGTAGAGTGATATTACTGTAGAGTGATATTACTGTAGTGTGAAGTTACTGTAGTGTGATATTACTGTAGAGTGATATTACTGTAGAGTGATATTACTGTAGAGTGATGTTACTGTAGAGTGATATTACTGTAGAGTGATATTACTGTAGAGTGATATTACTGTAGAGTGAAGTTACTGTAGAGTGATGTTACTGTAGAGTGATGTTACTGTAGAGTGATATTACTGTAGAGTGATATTACTGTAGTGTGAAGTTACTGTAGAGTGAAATTACTGTAGAGTGATATTACTGTAGAGTGATATTACTGTAGAGTGATGTTACTGTAGAGTGATATTACTGTAGTGTGAAGTTACTGTAGAGTGATATTACTGTAGAGTGATATTACTGTAGAGTGATATTACTGTAGAGTGATATTACTGTAGAGTGATGTTACTGTAGAGTGATATTACTGTAGTGTGAAGTTACTGTAGAGTGATATTACTGTAGAGTGATATTACTGTAGAGTGATATTACTGTAGAGTGATATTACTGTAGTGTGAAGTTACTGTAGTGTGAAGTTACTGTAGAGTGATATTACTGTAGTGTGAAGTTACTGTAGAGTGATATTACTGTAGAGTGATATTACTGTAGAGTGATATTACTGTAGAGTGATGTTACTGTAGAGTGATATTACTGTAGATGAATATTACTCGTAGTGTGAAGTTACTGTAGAGTGATATTACTGTAGAGTGATATTACTGTAGAGTGATGTTACTGTAGAGTGATATTACTGTAGAGTGAAATTACTGTAGAGTGATATTACTGTAGAGTGTAGTTACTGTAGAGTGAAGTTACTGTAGAGTGATATTACTGTAGAGTGATGTTACTGTAGAGCGAAGTTACTGCAGAGTGATATTACTGTAGAGTGAAGTTACTGTAGAGTGATATTACTGTAGAGTGAAGTTACTGTAGAGTGAAGTTACTGTAGAGTGATATTACTGTAGAGTGATGTTACTGTAGAGTGAAGTTACTGTAGAGTGATATTACTGTAGAGTGATATTACTGTAGAGTGATGTTACTGTAGAGTGAAGTTACTGTAGAGTGATGTTACTGTAGAGTGATGTTACTGTAGAGTGAAGTTACTGTAGAGTGAAGTACTGTAGAGTGATATTACTGTAGAGTGATATTACTGTAGAGTGATATTACTGTAGAGTGATATTACTGTAGTGTGAAGTTACTGTAGAGTGATATTACTGTAGTGTGAAGTTACTGTAGAGTGATATTACTGTAGAGTGATATTACTGTAGAGTGAAGTTACTGTAGAGTGATATTACTGTAGAGTAATGTTACTGTAGAGTTATATTACTGTAGAGTGATATTACTGTAGTGTGAAGTTACTGTAGAGTGATATTACTGTAGAGTGATATTACTGTAGAGTGATATTACTGTAGAGTGATGTTACTGTAGAGTGAAGTTACTGTAGAGTGATATTACTGTAGTGTGAAGTTACTGTAGAGTGATATTACTGTAGAGTGAAGTTACTGTAGAGTGATATTACTGTAGAGTGATATTACTGTAGAGTGATATTACTGTAGAGTGATGTTACTGTAGAGTGATGTTACTGTAGTGTGAAGTTACTGTAGAGTGATGTTACTGTAGAGTGATGTTACTGTAGAGTGAAGTTACTGTAGAGTGAATTTACTGTAGAGTGATATTACTGTAGAGTGATATTACTGTAGAGTGATATTACTGTAGAGTGATATTACTGTAGAGTGATATTACTGTAGTGTGAAGTTACTGTAGAGTGATATTACTGTAGTGTGAAGTTACTGTAGAGTGATATTACTGTAGAGTGATATTACTGTAGAGTGAAGTTACTGTAGAGTGATATTACTGTAGAGGAATGTTACTGTAGAGTTATATTACTGTAGAGTGATATTACTGTAGTGTGAAGTTACTGTAGAGTGATATTACTGTAGAGTGATATTACTGTAGAGTGATATTACTGTAGAGTGATGTTACTGTAGAGTGAAGTTACTGTAGAGTGATATTACTGTAGTGTGAAGTTACTGTAGAGTGATATTACTGTAGAGTGAAGTTACTGTAGAGTGATATTACTGTAGAGTGATATTACTGTAGAGTGATATTACTGTAGAGTGATGTTACTGTAGAGTGATGTTACTGTAGTGTGAAGTTACTGTAGAGTGAAGTTACTGTAGAGTGATATTACTGTAGAGTGATGTTACTGTAGAGTGATATTACTGTAGTGTGAAGTTACTGTAGAGTGATATTACTGTAGTGTGAAGTTACTGTAGAGTGATATTACTGTAGAGTGATATTACTGTAGAGTGAAGTTACTGTAGAGTGATATTACTGTAGAGTAATGTTACTGTAGAGTGATATTACTGTAGAGTGATATTACTGTAGTGTGAAGTTACTGTAGAGTGATATTACTGTAGCGTGATATTACTGTAGAGTGATATTACTGTAGAGTGATGTTACTGTAGAGTGATATTACTGTAGAGTGATGTTACTGTAGAGTGATATTACTGTAGAGTGATATTACTGTAGTGTGAAGTTACTGTAGAGTGATATTACTGTAGAGTGATATTACTGTAGAGTGAAGTTACTGTAGAGTGATATTACTGTAGTGTGAAGTTACTGTAGAGTGATATTACTGTAGAGTGAAGTTACTGTAGAGTGATATTACTGTAGAGTGATATTACTGTAGAGTGATATTACTGTAGAGTGATGTTACTGTAGAGTGAAGTTACTGTAGAGTGATATTACTGTAGAGTGAAGTTACAGTAGAGTGATATTACTGTAGAGTGATATTACTGTAGAGTGATGTTACTGTAGAGTGAAGTTACTGTAGAGTGATATTACTGTAGAGTGAAGTTACAGTAGAGTGATATTACTGTAGAGTGATATTACTGTAGAGTGATGTTACTGTAGAGTGAAGTTACTGTAGAGTGATATTACTGTAGAGTGATATTACTGTAGAGTGATATTACTGTAGAGTGAAGTTACAGTAGAGTGATATTACTGTAGAGTGATATTACTGTAGAGTGATGTTACTGTAGAGTGAAGTTACTGTAGAGTGATATTACTGTAGAGTATATTACTGTAGAGTGATATTACTGTAGTGTGATATTACTGTAGTGTGAAGTTACTGTAGAGTGATATTACTGTAGAGTGATATTACTGTAGAGTGATATTACTGTAGAGTGATTTTACTTTAGAGTGATATTACGGTAGAGTGATGTTACTGTAGAGTGATATTACTGTAGTGTGAAGTTACTGTAGAGTGATATTACTGTAGAGTGATATTACTGTAGAGTGATATTACTGTAGAGTGATATTACTGTAGAGTGATATTACTGTAGTGTGAAGTTACTGTAGAGTGATATTACTGTAGAGTGATATAACTGTAGATTGAAGTTACTGTAGAGTGAAGTTACTGTAGAGTGATATTACTGTAGAGTGATATTACTGTAGAGTGATGTTACTGTAGAGTGATATTACTGTAGAGTGATATTACTGTAGTGTGAAGTTACTGTAGTGTGATATTACTGTAGAGTGATATTACTGAAGAGTGATGTTACTGTAGAGTGATATTACTGTAGAGTGATATTACTGTAGTGTGAAGTTACTGTAGTGTGATATTACTGTAGAGTGATATTACTGTAGAGTGATATTACTGTAGAGTGATGTTACTGTAGAGTGATATTACTGTAGAGTGATATTACTGTAGAGTGATATTACTGTAGAGTGAAGTTACTGTAGAGTGATGTTACTGTAGAGTGATGTTACTGTAGAGTGATATTACTGTAGAGTGATATTACTGTAGTGTGAAGTTACTGTAGAGTGAAATTACTGTAGAGTGATATTACTGTAGAGTGATATTACTGTAGAGTGATGTTACTGTAGAGTGATATTACTGTAGTGTGAAGTTACTGTAGAGTGATATTACTGTAGAGTGATATTACTGTAGAGTGATATTACTGTAGAGTGATATTACTGTAGAGTGATGTTACTGTAGAGTGATATTACTGTAGTGTGAAGTTGCTGTAGAGTGATATTACTGTAGAGTGATATTACTGTAGAGTGATATTACTGTAGAGTGATATTACTGTAGTGTGAAGTTACTGTAGTGTGAAGTTACTGTAGAGTGATATTACTGTAGTGTGAAGTTACTGTAGAGTGATATTACTGTAGAGTGATATTACTGTAGAGTGATATTACTGTAGAGTGATGTTACTGTAGAGTGATATTACTGTAGAGTGATATTACTGCAGAGTGAAGTTACTGTAGAGTGATATTACTGTAGAGTGATATTACTGTAGAGTGATGTTACTGTAGAGTGATATTACTGTAGAGTGAAGTTACTGTAGAGTGATATTACTGTAGAGTGAAGTTACTGTAGAGTGAAGTTACTGTAGAGTGATATTACTGTAGAGTGATGTTACTGTAGAGCGAAGTTACTGCAGAGTGATATTACTGTAGAGTGATGTTACTGTAGAGTGATATTACTGTAGAGTGAAGTTACTGTAGAGTGAAGTTACTGTAGAGTGATATTACTGTAGAGTGATGTTACTGTAGAGTGAAGTTACTGTAGAGTGATATTACTGTAGAGTGATATTACTGTAGAGTGATGTTACTGTAGAGTGAAGTTACTGTAGAGTGATGTTACTGTAGAGTGATGTTACTGTAGAGTGAAGTTACTGTAGAGTGAAGTTACTGTAGAGTGATATTACTGTAGAGTGATATTACTGTAGAGTGATATTACTGTAGAGTGATATTACTGTAGTGTGAAGTTACTGTAGAGTGATATTACTGTAGTGTGAAGTTACTGTAGAGTGATATTACTGTAGAGTGATATTACTGTAGAGTGAAGTTACTGTAGAGTGATATTACTGTAGAGTAATGTTACTGTAGAGTTATATTACTGTAGAGTGATATTACTGTAGTGTGAAGTTACTGTAGAGTGATATTACTGTAGAGTGATATTACTGTAGAGTGATATTACTGTAGAGTGATGTTACTGTAGAGTGAAGTTACTGTAGAGTGATATTACTGTAGTGTGAAGTTACTGTAGAGTGATATTACTGTAGAGTGAGTTACTGTAGAGTGATATTACTGTAGAGTGATATTACTGTAGAGTGATATTACTGTAGAGTGATGTTACTGTAGAGTGATGTTACTGTAGTGTGAAGTTACTGTAGAGTGAAGTTACTGTAGAGTGATATTACTGTAGAGTGATGTTACTGTAGAGTGATATTACTGTAGTGTGAAGTTACTGTAGAGTGATATTACTGTAGTGTGAAGTTACTGTAGAGTGATATTACTGTAGAGTGATATTACTGTAGAGTGAAGTTACTGTAGAGTGATATTACTGTAGAGTAATGTTACTGTAGAGTGATATTAGTGTAGAGTGATATTACTGTAGTGTGAAGTTACTGTAGAGTGATATTACTGTAGCGTGATATTACTGTAGAGTGATATTACTGTAGAGTGATGTTACTGTAGAGTGATATTACTGTAGAGTGATGTTACTGTAGAGTGATATTACTGTAGAGTGATATTACTGTAGTGTGAAGTTACTGTAGAGTGATATTACTGTAGAGTGATATTACTGTAGAGTGAAGTTACTGTAGAGTGATATTACTGTAGTGTGAAGTTACTGTAGAGTGATATTACTGTAGAGTGAAGTTACTGTAGAGTGATATTACTGTAGAGTGATATTACTGTAGAGTGATATTACTGTAGAGTGATGTTACTGTAGAGTGAAGTTACTGTAGAATGATATTACTGTAGAGTGAAGTTACAGTAGAGTGATATTACTGTAGAGTGATATTACTGTAGAGTGATGTTACTGTAGAGTGAAGTTACTGTAGAGTGATATTACTGTAGAGTGAAGTTACAGTAGAGTGATATTACTGTAGAGTGATATTACTGTAGAGTGATGTTACTGTAGAGTGAAGTTACTGTAGAGTGATATTACTGTAGAGTGATATTACTGTAGAGTGATATTACTGTAGAGTGAAGTTACAGTAGAGTGATATTACTGTAGAGTGATATTACTGTAGAGTGATGTTACTGTAGAGTGAAGTTACTGTAGAGTGATATTACTGTAGAGTGATATTACTGTAGAGTGATATTACTGTAGAGTGATATTACTGTAGGTGATATTACTGTATGTGAAGTTACTGTAGAGTGATATTACTGTAGAGTGATATTACTGTAGAGTGATATTACTGTAGAGTGATTTTACTTTAGAGTGATATTACGGTAGAGTGATGTTACTGTAGAGTGATATTACTGTAGTGTGAAGTTACTGTAGAGTGATATTACTGTAGAGTGATATTACTGTAGAGTGATATTACTGTAGAGTGATATTACTGTAGAGTGATATTACTGTAGTGTGAAGTTACTGTAGAGTGATATTACTGTAGAGTGATATAACTGTAGAGTGATATTACTGTAGTGTGAAGTTACTGTAGAGTGATATTACTGTAGAGTGATATTACTGTAGAGTGATATTACTGTAGAGTGATGTTACTGTAGAGTGATATTACTGTAGAGTGATATTACTGTAGAGTGATATTACTGTAGAGTGATGTTACTGTAGAGTGATATTACTGTAGAGTGATATTACTGTAGTGTGAAGTTACTGTAGAGTGATATTACTGTAGAGTGATATTACTGTAGAGTGATGTTACTGTAGAGTGAAGTTACTGTAGAGTGATATTACTGTAGAGTGAAGTTACAGTAGAGTGATATTACTGTAGAGTGATATTACTGTAGAGTGATGTTACTGTAGAGTGAAGTTACTGTAGAGTGATATTACTGTAGAGTGATATTACTGTAGAGTGATATTACTGTAGAGTGAAGTTACAGTAGAGTGATATTACTGTAGAGTGATATTACTGTAGAGTGATGTTACTGTAGAGTGAATTACTGTAGAGTGATATTACTGTAGAGTGATATTACTGTAGAGTGATATTACTGTAGAGTGATATTACTGTAGTGTGATATTACTGTAGAGTGAAGTTACTGTAGAGTGATATTACTGTAGAGTGATATTACTGTAGAGTGATATTACTGTAGAGTGATGTTACTGTAGAGTGATATTACTGTAGAGTGATATTACTGCAGAGTGAAGTTACTGTAGAGTGATATTACTGTAGAGTGATATTACTGTAGAGTGATGTTACTGTAGAGTGATATTACTGTAGAGTGAAGTTACTGTAGAGTGATATTACTGGTAGAGTGAAGTTACTGTAGAGTGAAGTTACTGTAGAGTGATATTACTGTAGAGTGATGTTACTGTAGAGCGAAGTTACTGCAGAGTGATATTACTGTAGAGTGAAGGTTACTGTAGAGTGATATTACTGTAGAGTGAAGTTACTGTAGAGTGAAGTTACTGTAGAGTGATATTACTGTAGAGTGATGTTACTGTAGAGTGAAGTTACTGTAGAGTGATATTACTGTAGAGTGATATTACTGTAGAGTGATGTTACTGTAGAGTGAAGTTACTGTAGAGTGATGTTACTGTAGAGTGATGTTACTGTAGAGTGAATTACTGTAGAGTGAAGTTACTGTAGAGTGATATTACTGTAGAGTGATATTACTGTAGAGTGATATTACTGTAGAGTGATATTACTGTAGAGTGATATTACTGTAGTGTGAAGTTACTGTAGAGTGATATTACTGTAGTGTGAAGTTACTGTAGAGTGATATTACTGTAGAGTGATATTACTGTAGAGTGAAGTTACTGTAGAGTGATATTACTGTAGAGTAATGTTACTGTAGAGTTATATTACTGTAGAGTGATATTACTGTAGTGTGAAGTTACTGTAGAGTGATATTACTGTAGAGTGATATTACTGTAGAGTGATATTACTGTAGAGTGATGTTACTGTAGAGTGAAGTTACTGTAGAGTGATATTACTGTAGTGTGAAGTTACTGTAGAGTGATATTACTGTAGAGTGAAGTTACTGTAGAGTGATATTACTGTAGAGTGATATTACTGTAGAGTGATATTACTGTAGAGTGATGTTACTGTAGAGTGATGTTACTGTAGTGTGAAGTTACTGTAGAGTGAAGTTACTGTAGAGATATATTACTGTAGAGTGATGTTACTGTAGAGTGATATTACTGTAGTGTGAAGTTACTGTAGAGTGATATTACTGTAGTGTGAAGTTACTGTAGAGTGATATTACTGTAGAGTGATATTACTGTAGAGTGAAGTTACTGTAGAGTGATATTACTGTAGAGTAATGTTACTGTAGAGTGATATTACTGTAGAGTGATATTACTGTAGTGTGAAGTTACTGTAGAGGGATATTACTGTAGCGTGATATTACTGTAGAGTGATATTACTGTAGAGTGATGTTACTGTAGAGTGATATTACTGTAGAGTGATGTTACTGTAGAGTGATATTACTGTAGAGTGATATTACTGTAGTGTGAAGTTACTGTAGAGTGATATTACTGTAGAGTGATATTACTGTAGAGTGAAGTTACTGTAGAGTGATATTACTGTAGTGTGAAGTTACTGTAGAGTGATATTACTGTAGAGTGAAGTTACTGTAGAGTGATATTACTGTAGAGTGATATTACTGTAGAGTGATATTACTGTAGAGTGATGTTACTGTAGAGTGATGTTACTGTAGTGTGAAGTTACTGTAGAGTGAAGTTACTGTAGAGTGATATTACTGTAGAGTGATGTTACTGTAGAGTGATATTACTGTAGTGTGAAGTTACTGTAGAGTGATATTACTGTAGTGTGAAGTTACTGTAGAGTGATATTACTGTAGAGTGATATTACTGTAGAGTGAAGTTACTGTAGAGTGATATTACTGTAGAGTAATGTTACTGTAGAGTGATATTACTGTAGAGTGATATTACTGTAGTGTGAAGTTACTGTAGAGTGATATTACTGTGAGTGATATTACTGTAGAGTGATATTAATGTAGAGTGATGTTACTGTAGAGTGATATTACTGTAGAGTGATATTACTGTAGATTGATATTACTGTAG
>NW_028162459.1:0-44782 GCF_964263955.1 Coregonus lavaretus | reverse complement strand
AGAGAGAGGAGAGAGGCTAACATGGGGTTGGCTTGAACCTCACTCTTCTCTCTTCTTTCCATCTCTCTCTTTGACACCTGCCTCCAGTCTTCCCCCTCTCTTCCTGGTGTGCGGTGTATTGTGTGTGTGTGTGTGGGAGAGCCAGTCGGCTGCTGAGCTAGAGACACCTGCCTCAACACCTGCTGTGAACTACCCCTGATACTGGTACTACTAGTCCTCTCCTCTCTCTCTCTCTCTCTCTCTCACACACACACACACACACACACACACACACACACACACACACACACAGACACAGACACACACACAGACACACACACACACACACACACAGACACACACAGACACACACACACACAGACACACACACACACACAGACACACACACACACAGACACACACACACACACACACAGACACACACACACACACACACACACACACACAGACACACACACACACACACACACAGACACACACACAGACACACAGCTACACCCTTGAAACGAGAGATAAGTGAGTAAAAACAGTTAAAATAAAATAAACCTTGGATCTAAATAAACCTCTTTCTCCCTCTCCGTGTATTATGAGACATAATATCCTCATACATCCTTCAAATATAACAACGTGTGACTTCATCAGTGGTTGGTGTGAGAACGGCATGTGATAGTGTGGAATGGGAAGGCTAGATGCACAGATAATCACAAACTAGGTCATCAGTAAACTCAACTCAATGACCCGCCGATCTGGAGAATCACAAACAAGGTTGTCAGTAAACTCAACTCAATGACCCTCCGATCTTGTGGTGTTCCTGAGACGGGCGGCAAAGTGTGGTGGGTTGACTCACTGGCTAAAGAAAGAGCTCTGTCTGTCTGCCAGAGAACACAGACACAGACACTCTGTTTAACAGTCGACTTCAGTTGACATGACGGTGGAAATGATGTCACTAGAGTGTGGCAGGCACCCCCATGTTAGTTTCTGAGACAACTTTCTGCAGTCTATAGAGAGAGAGGGAAACTGTAATGAAGACTGTCACACACAACACTGACAGTTTCCTCCAGCACTCTGTTCAACACATACAGTTTAATAAAGCATTCCAATAATGCAGTAAACCCAAATACATGTAAGTTTGGTGTGCGTTTGGTGTGCTTTTCTAAGTCGGTTCGGTTTCGGTTCAAAAAACAAAATCACGGTTTTCGATTTTGATTATTTTTTTAAAAAACATTAAATGAATTATGAAATAATTACATTAAAATCATTTTTGAGCTTTTAAATTGAAATTCCAAAGTCAAAAATAGTGAACATTCAATTGCCAAAACATTGATAATATCCTATTGTCTCTGTCAGGTCCACATTGGGTAGACATCAATAGAAAAATAGGAAATTACTATGGAATAATACAATATTTCAGTTGTGTATATTGCTTAGTTTTTATTTGATGACTTTATTATTTTTTCAGTCATCATCTCATCTCTGCTCAGGCAGTAGCAGTCAGCCAGCCAGATAACGTTATCTCTGTGCTCCCCATAATGTACTGTCTTTAGTCGTCTTATTTAGCTAGCCTGCCTAAGTATGCTGCAGAGCTGTCTGACAAAATCATTTGACTAGTTCTTCAAAGAAGATAAGGCATACTTTCACAAACTGTCTCTATTCCTTTCTCTCATCATTGTGTTGTGTACATTCCTCTCTCGTGCGGTCTATGTGGTCTGTGTGTATCTAACCTAACGTAGCAGACGTAAAAGCGTATCCATCGCTGCCTGAGCCTGAAAAAAACGGTGCAATGGATTACGGTCATTGTAGTTATTTACCACATTTCCGCGCTGAACTAGGTTGAATATTTGCTTACTGAAAACTACAACTCCCTTCAGTCCAGCGTCCCACATCGTTTTTGAGTTGATTTCTCTTTAGAGAAACAGCATGTTGGGCAAAGAAACAAAACAAACTAAAGGGAATTCAAGTAATTGAACTGAGGTCGGTCAATTAATTGTTTAATAACCAAAAAAGAATAACTAAAATGTTGGTTAATCTCTCAGCACTAGTGTTTGGTGTGTGTGTGTGTGTGTGTGTGTGTGTGTGTGTGTGTGTGTGTGTGTGTGTGTGTGTGTGTGTGTGTGTGTGTGTATGTGTGTGTGTATATATATATATATGTGTGTGTATATATATATGTGTATGTGTGTATGTGTGTGTGTGTGTGTGTGTATATATATATATATATGTGTGTGTATATATATATGTGTATGTGTGTATGTGTGTGTGTGTGTGTGTGTGTGTGTGTGTGTGTGTGTGTGTGTGTGTGTGTGTGTGTATGTGTGTGTGTGCATGCATGTGTGTCTCACCTGAACCTTCTTGAGGGCCATGGAGGTATTGTCCATCAGGTATCTGGCCCGGTACACCTCACTGAACTGGCCCCGCCCAATCTTCTTCTCAATCAGGAAGTTAGCCAGAGAGTTGTGTCCCATGTCCGGCTGGAGCGGCTTCTGAAAGCCAACACAGAGAACACAGTCACGAGTGCCACAATTATGTTTCCCTTGCAGTAATCTCAGAAACCCAGAACAGAAATCGTGCATAATTGCATCAGAAACTGGATTAGTTTCTGGGGAGAGATGTATGAGATAAGATACTAACCAGACTAGTGAAGTCTCCACCCCCCTAAACAGAAACTCTTAGGCAAAGCTAAATGATCCTTCCCCTTCCAAAATTAGAAAGATACAAAACAAAACCATGATTTATCCAAATGATCAGTGACTAAAAAATCTGTGTACGGGAAAAATAATAATTGTGCGCGTGTACACGCTTTAATTACAATGCACGGTAGTGAATGAGCGAAAACAGAGCTGAAGATAGCGGAAACTGAGGTTTTGTTTGACACTGCCAGTGAGTCAAATCAAATCTAATCTAATTTTATTCGTCACATGTGCCGAATACAACAGGTAGACCTTACAGTGAAATGCTAACTTATAAGCCCTTAACCAACAATACCGTTTTAAGAAAGACCCCCCCAAAAAACTAAAATAAATCACAAAAAAATACAATATAGAATAATACGAAATAAAAGTAACAAATAATTAAAGAGCAGCAGTAAAAAGAACAATAGCGAGGCTATATACAGGGGGTACTGGTACCGAGTCAATGTGTGGGGGCACCGGTTAGTCGAGGTCATTGAGGTAATATGTAATTGTAGGTAGAGTTATTAAAGTGACTATGCATAGATAATAAACAGAGAGTAGCAGCAGCGGGGGGGCAATGCAAATAGTCTGGGTAGCCATTTGATTAGATGTTCAGGAGTCTTATGTCTTGGGGGTAGAAGCTGTTTAGAAGCCTCTTGGACCTAGACTTGGCGCTCTGGTACCGCTTGCCGTGCGGTAGCAGAGAGAACAGTCTATGACTAGGGTGGCTGGAGTCTTTGACCATTTTTAGGGCCTTCCTCTGACACCGCCTGGTATAGAGGTCCTGGATGGCAGGAAGCTTGGCACCAGTGATGTACTGGGCCGTACGCACTACACTCTGTAGTGCCTTGCGGTCGGAAGCTGAGCAGTTGCCATACCAGGCAGTGATGCAACCAGTCAGGATGCTCTCGATGGTGCAGCTGTAGAACCTTTTGAGGATCTGATGACCCATGCCAAATATTTTCAGTCTCCTTAGCTGTAGAACCTTTTGAGGATCTGACGACCCATGGCAAATATTTTCAGTCTCCCACAGTTTTGTTGTGCCCTCTTCACACCTGTCTTGGTGAGCTTGGACCATGTCAGTTTGTTGGTGATGTGGACACCAAGGAACTTGAAGCTCTCAACCTGCTCCACTACAGCCCCGTCGATGAGAATGGGGGCGTGCTCAGTCCTCTTCTTTTCCTGTAGTCCACAATCATCTCCTTTGTCTTGGTCACGTTGAGGGAGAGGTTGTGATCCTGGCACCAAATGGCCAGGTCTCTGACCTCCTCCCTCTAGGCTGTCTTGTCGTTGTCGGTGATCAGGCCTACCATTGTTGAGGATCAGTGTGGCAGATGTGTTGTTACCTACCCTTACCATCTGGGGGAGGCCCGTCAGGAAGTCCAGGATCCAATTGCAGAGGGATGTGTTTAGTCCCAGGATCCTTAGCTTAGTGATGAGCTTTGAGTGCACTATGGTGTTGAACCCTGAGCTGTAGTCAATGAACAGCATTCTCACATAGGTGTTCCTTTTGTCCAGGTGTGAAAGGGCAGTGTGGAGCGCAAAAGAGATTCCATCATCTGTGGATCTGTTGGGGCGGTATGCAAATTGGAGTGGGTCTAGGGTTTCTGGGATAATGGTGTTGTGTGAGCTATGACCAGCCTTTCAAAGCACTTCATGGCTACAAATGTGAGTGCTACGGGTCGATAGTCATTTAGGCAGGTAACCTTAGTGTTCTTGGGCACAGGGACTATGGTGGTCTGCTTGAAACATGTTGGTATTACAGACTCAGACAGGGAGAGGTTGAAAATGTCAGTGAAGACACTTGCCAGTTGGTCAGCGCATGCTCGGAGTACACGTCCTGGTAATCCATCTGGCCCTGCGGCCCTGTGAATGTTGACCTGTTTAAAGGTCTTTCTCACATCGGCTACGGAGAGCGTGATCACAGTCACAGTCTCTCATGCATGTTTCAGTGTTACTTGCCTCGAAGCGAGCATAGAAGTAATTTAACTCGTCTGGTAGGCTCGTGTCACTGTGCAGCTCATGGCTGTGCTTCCCTTTGTAGTCTGTAATAATTTGCAAGCCCTGCCATATATGATGAGCTTCGGAGCCAGTGTAGTACGATTCGATCTTAGTCCTGTATTGACGCTTTGCCTGTTTGATGGTTCGTCGGAGGGCATAGCGGGATTTCTCATAAGCTTCCGGGTTAGAGTCCCTCTCCTTGAAAGCGGCAGCTCTACCCTTTAGCTCAGTGCGGATGTTGCCTGTAATCCATGGCTTCTGGTTGGGGTATGTACGTACAGTCACTGTGGGGACGACGTCATCGATGCACTTATTGATGAAGCCAGTGACTGATGTGGTGTACTCCTCAATGCCATCGGAAGAATCCCGGAACATATTCCAGTCTGTGCTAGCAAAACAGTCCTGTAGCTTAGCATCTGCTTCATCTGACCACTTTTTTATTGACCGAGTCACTGGTGCTTCGTGCTTTAGTTTTTGCTTGTAAGCAGGAATCAGGAGGATAGAATTATGGTCAGATTTGCCAAATGGAGGACAAGGGAGAGCTTTGTACGCGTCTCTGTGTGTGGAGTAAAGGTGGTCTAGAGTTTTTTTCCCTCTGGTTGCACATTTAACATGTTGGTAGAAATGAGGTAAAACAGATTCCCTGCATTAAAGCCCCCGGACACTAAGAGTGCCGCCTCTGGATGAGTGTTTTCCTGTATGCTTATGGCCGTATACAGTTCATTGAGTGCGGTCTTAGTGCCAGCATCGGTTTGTGGTGGTAAATAGACAGCTACGAAGAATATTGATGAAAACTCTCTTGGTAGATAGTGTGGTCTACAGCTTATCATGAGATACTCTACTTCAGGCGAGCAAAACCTTCCTTAGATAACGTGCACCAGCTTTTGTTTACAAATAGACATAGACCGCCACCCCTTGTCTTACCAGAGGCTGCTGTTCTATCCTGCCGATACAGTGTATAACCTGCCAGCTGTATGTTATTCATGTCTTCGTTCAGCCACGACTCGGTGAAACATAAGATATTACAGTTTTTAATGTTCCGTTGGTAGGATATTCGTGCCTGTAGTTCGTCCACTTTATTATCAAGCGAATGTAAGTTGGCCAATAGTATCGATGGCAAAGGCAGATTAGCCACTCGTCGCCGGCTCCTTACCAAGCACCCCGATCTCCTTCCGCGATATCTCCTTTTCTTTCTACTGCGAATGACGGGGATGAGGTCCCTGTCGGGTGTCTGGAGCAAATCCCTCTCGTCCAACTCATTAAGGAAAAATTATTCGTTCAGTTGAAGGTGAGTAATCGCTGTTCTGATGTCCAGAAGCTCTTTTCGGTTATAAGAGACGGTAGCTGCAACATTATGTACAAAATAAGTTACAAACAATACAAAAAAACACACAAAATAGCACGGTTGGTTAAGAGTCCATAAAACGGCAGCCATCCTCTCCGGTGCCATCTTCACAACATCAAGTGAAGCTAATAGCACAGAAAGTGAGAATGAGTGGGTTACCATGGTGAAGAAAAGGGGAAACAAGAGAAGTAAAACGGTGGTGGAAAATAGGAAACCACTAGCCTTGTTTTTAGTCGGAGTGAGGGTTTTAGATCAATGCTACTTGGGAAATCCGTTTAACATCTCGAGGAAAATCTGGAATGTGTTGGAGGGAAGTGTGGAGTCGGTGAGAGTCACAAGAAATGGTCTTATTTAGATTTTTTGTGTGTCTGCAGAGCAGAAAAGCGTGTTTTAAGACTCAAGAAGATATCGGAGTGGAATGTTTCCTGTATGGATTTTCGTAGCCGGGCGCCTATGAAGGGGGTTATTTCTGAGGTGGTGCAAGAAATAAAGGCAGAGGATATAACTGAAGACATCGATGGAGTGGTTGGTGCACGTCGACTGAGCTGTATGGTGGATGGAGAAAATAAATTAACTTAATCCATGCTTCTGTTCTTTGATTAAGAGTCTCTTCCTTCTCATATAAAGTTAGGATTCATGAGATACCCTGTAGGAGCTTTTGTGCGCAAGCCCCTTCATTGTCATAAATGTAAAAGATTTGGTCACGTGTCAAGTGTGTGCAGAAGGGAAGAGTATCCTATGCCAGATGAAGTGAAATGCTGCAACTGTGGAGGTGAACATGCGCCTGAATTCCTGGAGTGTCCTGTTAGGGTGAAGGAGAATGAGGTGGCAAGGGTAAGGAGTGTCCTGTTAGGGTGAAGGAGAATGAGGTGGCAAGGGTAAGGAGTGTCCTGTTAGGGTGAAGGAGAATGAGGTGGCAAGGGTAAGGAGTGTCCTGTTAGGGTGAAGGAGAATGAGGTGGCAAGGGTAAGGAGTGTCCTGTTAGGGTGAAGGAGAATGAGGTGGCAAGGGTAAGGAGTGTCCTGTTAGGGTGAAGGAGAATGAGGTGGCAAGGGTAAGGAGTGTCCTGTTAGGGTGAAGGAGAATGAGGTGGCAAGGGTAAGGAGTGTCCTGTTAGGGTGAAGGAGAATGAGGTGGCAAGGGTAAGGAGTGTCCAGCGTGTCTCCGATCTGGAGGCGGTGAGAAGAATGGAAGGAACGAGTGGCGGGGAAGAAATAATGGTAGTAGAGCCACCAGTGAAGGGTTCTCATCAACGGAGGGATAGTGAAATGCTACATGGTAAAAAGGTGGACTTTGTATTATTTATTGCAATGGTCAACTGTACAGCACAAGCGGAGAAGAAGTCTAAGAAAATTGGAATCATTGTGAACGCCGCTGAACGTTTTTTGGGTCTTCGTGATTTCACAGCCGAGGCCGTGCAAGAAATCCTGTCGGTGAATGTACCGCCATCACAGGCCCCTGAGCCTGTGTAGGGATGTATTTTGGAGCGGACTATGATTGAAGAAGTGGGTTGGGTTTTCTTAGATGACATGTTATATTTTGTGTGATGTAGTTTTTCCCCTTTCCCGCAATGTTTATTTTTTTTCTTATTCAATATCCCGTCCAGCTGGTGGCAGTAATACACCACTAACATTGGATGCCAACTGCCGTTAAACCCCATCAAAAAAGAAGAAGAAGAAGAAGAAGAAGAAGAAGAAGAAGAAGAAGAAGAAGAAGAAGAAGAAGAAGAAGAAGAAGAAGAAGAAGAAGAAGAAGAAGAAGAAGAAGAAGAAGAAGAAGAAGAAGAAGAAGAAGAAGAAGAAGAAGAAGAAGAAGAAGAAGAAGAAGAAGAAGAAGAAGAAGAAGAAGAAGAAGAAGAAGAAGAAGAAGAACGAAAACAGACGGGCCGCGAGCATCAACAGCGTTATAGTACATCAAATGAGAAAGCAAGTCTATTTTTCTCACGTCTACGTGAAGCAATGCTGGTAAAATGAGCAGATAAATTGCCAGAAAATAGACTGTGCATTGTTACGTCTGGAATTGTGACATGTATAGTTTAAAAGTGTCTATTTAGTGTTAAGTTTAGCCAGTGCCAATAATACAGTGAGGGAAAAAAGTATTTGATCCCCTGCTGATTTTGTACGTTTGCCCACTGACAAAGAAATGATCAGTCTATAACTTTAATGGTAGGTTTATTTGAACAGTGAGAGACAGAATAACAACAAAAAAAACTAGAAAAACGCATGTCAAAAATTTTATAAATTGATTTGCATTTTAATGAGGGAAATAAGTATTTGACCCCTCTGCAAAACGTAACTTAGTACTTGGTGGCAAAACCCTTGTTGGCAATCACAGAGGTCAGACGTTTCTTGTAGTTGGCCACCAGGTTTGCACACATCTCAGGAGGGATTTTGTCCCACTTCTCTTTGCAGATCTTCTCCAAGTCATTAAGCTTTCGAGGGTGACGTTTGGCAACTCGAACCTTCAGCTTCCTCCACAGATTTTCTATGGGATTAAGGTCTGGAGACTGGCTAGGTCACTCCAGGACCTTAATGTGCCTCTTCTTGAGCCACTCCTTTGTTGCCTTGGCCGTGTGTTTTGGGTCATTGTCATGCTGGAATACCCATCCACAACCCATTTTCAATGCCCTGGCTGAGGGAAGGAGGTTCTCACCCAAGATTTGACGGTACATGGCCCCGTCCATCGTCCCTTTGATGCGGTGAAGTTGTCCTGTCCCCTTAGCAGAAAAACACCCCCAAAGCATAATGTTTCCACTTCCATGTTTGACGGTGGGGATGGTGTTCTTGGGGTCATAGGCAGCATTCCTCCTCCTCCAAACACGGCGAGTTGAGTTGATGCCAAAGAGCTGCATTTTGGTCTCATCTGACCACAACACTTTCACCCAGTTCTCCTCTGAATCATTCAGATGTTCATTGGCAAACTTCAGACGGGCATGTATATGTGCTTTCTTGAGCAGGGGGACCTTGCGGGCGCTGCAGGATTTCAGTCCTTCGGGGCGTAGTGTGTTACCAATTGTTTTCTTGGTGACTATGGTCCCAGCTGCCTTGAGATCATTGACAAGATCCTCCCGTGTAGTTCTGGGCTGATTCCTCACCGTTCTCATGATCATTGCAACTCCACGAGGTGAGATATTGCATGGAGCCCCAGGCCTAGGGAGATTGACAGTTATTTTGTGTTTCTTCCATTTGTGAATAATCCCACCAACTGTTGTCACCTTCTCACCAAGCTGCTTGGCGATGGTCTTGTAGCCCATTCCAGCCTTGTGTAGGTCTACAATCTTATCCCTGACATCATTGGAGAGCTCTTTGGTCTTGGCCATGGTAGAGAGTGTGGAATCTGATTGATTGATTGCTTCTGTGGACAGGTGTCTTTTATACAGGTAACAAACTGAGATTAGGAGCACTCCCTTTAAGAGTGTGCTCCTAATCTCAGCTCGTTACCTGTATAAAAGACAACTGGGAGCCAGAAATCTTTCTGATCAAATACTTATTTCCCTCATTAAAATGCAAATCAATTTATAACATTTTTGACATCCGTTTTTCTGGATTTTTTTGTTGTTATTTTGTCTCTTACTGTTCAAATAAACCTACCATTAAAATTATAGACTGATCATTTCTTTGTCAGTGGGCAAACGTAAAAAATCAGCAGGGGATCAAATACTTTTTTCCCTCACTGTACATATTTGAGAACAATAACTTTTTGTCTACCTTTGTTTGTTTTGAGCACAGGCATATAGCCTAGGCAGGCTACGGCTGGGAAACTCGAGGAACTCCGATTTTAAGACAGAATACTTTTAGTAGAAAGAACGACTAGCTAAATTCTTTATAAACTGCTGGGGTGTATTAGCTACAACTCTCCTGATGTTCGTGAGCTAACATAACCACTGTTTAGAGCAGGCAAGTACGGTGGCTCCCGTAAGACATAAGGTCAAAAGGAACACACAACAATAATTCCCAAGGGCTACATAGCGAACATAACAAATACAACTGTTTATTATGAATTCTCATAACAATTAAGTTGTGAATTGACTCTCTCTACTCTCGCACGCAAATTCTAACGCCGTTGACGCCATCTCTCCGTGTGGTTTGGGCTTTAGTCGTCGCATCCCACAGTCTGCTGACAGATGCTAGGATACCATCCTGTTTCGTGTGTCTTTCCATGAGAGATTACCCTTCCAGTAATGATTGAGTTTTACGTTGCAGTAGACATCAGCATGTGGAACAGGTAGAGGGTTACACTAGTTTGTGTGATGAAGCAGCATCCATCTCATCTCATGAACATTTCTTGTCCACAAAAACAGCATTGAACTTAGTCATTACTTATGCATATTTACAGAGGGGAAAAGCCTTGCACTAAAGAAGGTATTCAATTGGACTTTTCTTGGATAGTTCATCCCTCCTCTACATGTTATTATTAGGTCATTAAATAGGCCAACACATTAAATAGAGTGTGTCTTTGCTGTACTCTGCCATGGCACATCACGGTTAGCTGTAGTCTGCCATAGCACATCAAGGTTAGCTGTAGTCTGCCATAGCACATCACGGTTAGCTGTAGTCTGCCATAGCACATCATGGTTAGCTGTACTCTGCCATGCCACATCACGGTTAGCTGTACTCTGCCATGGCACATCATGGTTAGCTGTACTCTGCCATGCCACATCACAGTTAGCTGTACTCTGCCATAGCACATCACGGTTAGCTGTAGTCTGCCATAGCATATCATGGTTAGCTGTAGTCTGCCATGGCACATCACGGTTGGCTGTGGTCTGCCATGGCACATCACGGTTAGCTGTACTCTGCCATGGCACATCACGGTTGGCTGTGGTCTGCCATGGCACATCACGGTTGGCTGTGGTCTGCCATGGCACATCACGGTTGGCTGTACTCTGCCATGGCATATCACGGTTGGCTGTGGTCTGGCATGGCACATCACGGTTGGCTGTGGTCTGCCATGGCACATCACGGTTAGCTGTACTCTGCAATGGCACATCATGGTCAGGGTTGGAAATTAACACCCGCCAAATGCGGGTATATTTTATCATTGGCGGGTAAGAAGGTCTATTTCTCCAGCCATGTTGGCGGGTGGTCACACAGAGCATTTGGGAACAGCTGTTTTTTTATCCAAAGCCCAAATATATAAATGCAACAAGATTTTACTCAGTTACAGTTCATATAAGGAAATTAATCAATTGAAATAAATTCCTTAGGCCCTAATCTATGGATTTCACATGACTGGGAATACAAATATGCATCTATTGGTCACAGATACCGTAAACAAACAAAAAAAGTAGGGGCGTGGATCAGAAAACCAGTCAGTATCTGGTGTCACCACCATTTGCTTCATGCAGAGCGAAACATCTCCTTCGCATAGAGTTGATCAGGCTGTTGATTGTGGACTGTGGAATGTTGTCCCACTCCTATTCAATGGTTGTGCAAAGTTGTTGGATATTGGCGGGGACTGGAACATGCTGTCGTACACGTCGATCCAGAGCATCCCAAACATGCTCAATGGGTGACATGTCTAGTGAGTATGCAGGCCATGGAAGAACTGGGACATTTTCACCTTCCAGGAATTGTGCACAGATCCTTGCGACATGGGGCCATGCATTATCATGCTGAAACATGAGATGAATGGCAAGACAATGGGCCTCAGGATCTTGTCACCGTATCTCTGTGCATTCAAATTGCCACATGAAATGCAATTGTGTTCATTGTCCGTAGCTTATGCCTGCCCATACCATAACCCCTCTGACACAATGGGACACTCTGTTCACAAAGTTGACATCAGCAAACCGCTCGCCCACACGACGCCATACTACACGCTGTCTGCCATCTGCCCGGTACAGTTGAAACTGGGATTCATCCGTAAAGAGCACACTTCTCCAGTGTGCCAGTGGCAATCGAAGGTGAGCATTTGCCCACTGAAGTCAGTTACGATGCCAAACTGCAGTCAGGTCAAGACCCGGGTGAGGATGACGAACACGCAGGTGAGCTTCCCTGAGACGGTTTGTGCAGAAATTATTTGGTTGTGCAAACCCAGTTTCATCAGCTGTCCAGGTGGCTGGTCTCAGACAATCCCGCAGGTGAAGAAGCTTGATGTGGAGGTCCTGGGCTGGCTTGGTTACAGGTGGTCTGCGGTAGTGAGGCCGGTTGGACGTACTGCCAAATTCTAAAAAAATGCAGTTGGAGGTGGCTTATGGTAGAGAAATGAACATTTAATTCTCTGGCAACAGCTCTGGTGGACATTCCTGCAGTCAGCATGCCAATTGCACACTCCTTCAAAACTTGAGACATCTGTGGCATTGTGTTGTGTGACAAAACTGCAAATTAGAGTGGCCTTTTATTGTCCCCAGCACAAGGTGCACCTGTGTAATGATCATCTGTTTAATCAGCTTCTTGATATGCCATACCTGTCATGTGGATGGATTATCTTGGTAAAGGAGAAATGCTCACTAACAGGGATGTAAACAAATTTGTGCACAAAATCTGAGAGAAATAAGCTTTGTGTGTGTATGGAACATTTCTGGGATCTTTTATACCAGCTCATTACAACACTATATATGTTGTATTTATATTTTTGTTCAGTATAGAAGTTGGTCGAATTGACAAGAAAGGCTTCTAAAATGTGACTTTGTCCTCATGTTTCTTGGCCAGTTATATAGTTTTGTTCACACCCTAACGTTAGGTTGTTATCAATGTTAATTTTGTGTTTGCTGCAACTGTCTGCTGCCTCCCCCCAAATCATGTCCCATCAATTGAATTTACCACAGGTGGACTCCAATCAAGTTGTAGAAACATCTCAAGGATGATCAATGGAAACAGGATGCACCTGAGCTCAATTTCAAGTCTCATTGCAAAGGGTCTGAATATTTATGTAAATGTGATATTTACGTTTTTTTATTTGTAATACATATGCACATATTTCTAAAAACCTGTTTTTGCTTTGTCATTATGGGGTATTGTGTGTAGATTGATGATAATTTTTTTTTTAAATCAATTTCAGAATAAGGCTGTAACGTAACAAAATGTGGAAAAAGGTAAGGGGTCTGAATACTTTCTGAATGCACTGGAAGCTGCATCACCCAGCCTTTGGCGATTCTTGATGTTCAGTTGTACAACTGTTTATCTGTTTTTACTATTTTACTAAATTATTTATTTTAAGATGCCTTGGTTAAAAGACGCAGGTCACAAAAATGAAATGAAATTACACAATATACCACATTACTTCTCAGGTTTCAAGACTGGTCATTCAACTGAGACTGCTCTTCTCTGTGTCACGGAGGCTCTCCGCACTGCTAAAGCTAACTCTCTCTCCTCTGCTCTTGTCCTTCTAGACCTGTCTGCTGCCTTTGATACTGTGAACCATCAGATCCTCCTCTCCACCCACTCCGAGCTGGGCATCTCCGGCGCGGCTCACTCTTGGATTGCGTCCTACCTGACCGGTCGCTCCTACCAAGTGGCGTGGCGAGAAGCTGTCTCCGCACCACGTGCTCTCACCACTGG
Organism: Coregonus lavaretus; assembly: GCF_964263955.1. NCBI lineage: Eukaryota > Metazoa > Chordata > Actinopteri > Salmoniformes > Salmonidae > Coregonus > Coregonus lavaretus. Next base: position 31,268 of record NW_028162459.1, on the reverse strand, counting down.
TGTCCCCCAGGGCTCAGTTCTAGGCCCTCTCCTATTCTCGCTATACACCAAGTCACTTGGCTCTGTCATATCCTCATATGGCCTCTCCTATCATTGCTACGCTGACGACACACAACTAATCTTCTCCTTTCCCCCTTCTGATAACCAGGTGGCGAATCGCATCTCTGCATGTCTGGCAGACATATCAGTATGGATGACGGATCACCACCTCAAGCTGAACCTTGGCAAGACGGAGCTGCTCTTCCTCCCGGGGAAGGACTGCCTGTTCCATGATCTCACCATCACGGTTGACAACTCTGTTGTGTCCTCCTCCCAGAGTGCGAAGAGCCTTGGCGTGACCCTGGACAACACCCTGTCGTTCTCCGCTAACATCAAGGCGGTGACCCGATCCTGTAGGTTCATGCTCTACAACATTCGGAGAGTACGACCCTGCCTTACACAGGAAGCGGCACAGGTCCTAATCCAGGCACTTGTCATCTCCCGTCTGGATTACTGCAACTCGCTGTTGGCTGGGCTCCCTGCCTGTGCCATTAAACCCCTACAACTCATCCAGAATGCCTCAGGCCGTCTGGTGTACAACGTTCCCAAGTTCTCTCACGTCACCCCGCTCCTCCGCACACTCCACTGGCTTCCAGTTGAAGCTCGCATCTGCTACAAGACCATGGTGCTTGCCTACGGAGCTGTGAGGGGAACGGCACCTCCGTACCTTCAGGCTCTGATCAGTCCCTACACCCAAACGAGGGCACTGCGTTCATCCACCTCTGGCCTGCTGGCTCCCCTACCTCTGCGGAAGCATAGTTCCCGCTCAGCCCAGTCAAAACTGTTCGCTGCTCTGGCACCCCAATGATGGAACAAGCTCCCTCACGACGCCAGGACAGCGGAGTCACTCACCACCTTCCGGAGACATTTGAAACCCCACCTCTTTAAGGAATACCTGGGATAGGATAAAGTAATCCTTCTATCCCCCCCCCCCCCCCCAAAAAAAAAAGATAAAAAAAGAAAGAAAAAAGAAAAAGAAAAAAACATTGTAAAGTGGTTATCCCACTGGCTTTAAGGTGAATGCACCTATTTGTAAGTCGCTCTGGATAAGAGCGTCTGCTAAATGACGTAAATGTAAATGTAATAGTAATACATTTCCTGTTTTTGAAACATTCGAAAGCATGCTCTTCTGTCAATTTTTTATATTTAGTGTAATTATGGATAAAACAATATTTAGGCTGGTAAAAATTCTGAGTGGCTAGTAGATTTTTAAATCTACCTGCCACAGTGGCTGGTGGACCAAAAAGTACATGTCCCACCCTGATCACGGTTAACTGTAGTCTGCCAAGGCACATCAGGGTTAGCTGTAGTCTGCCAAGGCACATCAGGGTTAACTGTAGTCTGCCAAGGCACATCAGGGTTAACTGTAGTCTGCCAAGGCACATCAGGGTTAACTGTAGTCTGCCAAGGCACATCAGGGTTAACTGTAGTCTGCCAAGGCACATCAGGGTTAACTGTAGTCTGCTATGGCACATCACGGTTAGCCTGACGCTGCTGCAACTGAAGTGACTTATGTTGGACCAGTCAGCTAGCGACAAACCCCCAACGGTGCTCACCTCTCCTCTCTCCTCTTCCACGGGATGTGTGTGGCGCCCTGACTCTCGGCTCGCTAGCGAGCGCCTAAATTAAAAAGCTAAGAAAACCGAAAAAAGGCTGGAATGAGCCTTGGGGCTGTGATGAGTGAAAACACACAGAGAACAGTGTGACCTTTGCAGCCATTTTATAAGCGTGTCTGTTGGTGTGGCAGAGGGAGAAAGGAGGTGACAGATATCACATTGCCACATGTCACTGGTGCCTGGCCCCGACCACGGCCAGGGGATGCCCTTGCAGGCAAGCAGAGAGGACTCTGGGAAAGAGGAGGAGAGGAGGGTGAGAGCATGGCGTCATCATGACGGAGGGGAGGGGAGGGTGAGAGCACGGCGTCATCATGAAGGAGGGGAGGGGAAGGTGTCATCATGACGGAGGAGAGGGGAGGGGAGGGGAGGGGAGGGGAGGGGAGGGGAGGGGGTCATCATGACAGAGGGGAGGGGAGGGGGGGTGTCATCATGACGGAGGGGAGGGGAGGGTGTCATGACGGAGGGGAGGGTGTCATCATGACGGAGGGGAGGGGAGGGTGAGAGCACGGCGTCATCATGAAGGAGGGGAGGGGAAGGTGTCATCATGACGGAGGAGAGGGGAGGGGAGGGGAGGGGAGGGGAGGGGGAGGGGAGGGGAGGGGAGGGAGGAGAGGGGGTCATCATGACAGAGGGGAGGGGAGGGGGGGTGTCATCATGACGGAGGGGAGGGGAGGGTGTCATGACGGAGGGGAGGGTGTCATCATGACGGAGGGGAGGGGAGCGGAGGGGGGGGTGTCATCATGACGGAGGGGAGGGGAGGGTGTCATCATGACGGAGGGGAGGGGGTCATCATGACAGAGGGGAGGGGAGGGGAAGGGGGGTGTCATCATGACGGAGGGGAGGGGAGGGTGTCATCATGACAGAGGGGAGGGGAGGGGAGGGGAGGGGAGGGGAGGGGAGGGGAGGGGGGGTGTCATCATGACGGAGGGGAGGAGAGGGTGTCATCATGACAGAGGGGAGGGGAGGGGATGAGCAGCTTTAGATGTGTTCACTTTGGATCCGTTTCACCGGTAAACAAAGTCAGCATGAACAGAACTCAGACCTGGGGCAACGACAGGAGAGGTTCCTACGACAATACACACACAAACATACACACACAAACATACACTGGGACACACACACACACACACAAACATACACTGGGACACACACACACACACACACACACATACATATATACACACACACAGTGTTCAGACCTCTTTACTTTTTCCACATTTTGTTACGGTATAGCCATATTCAAAAATGTATTATTTATTTTATTTAAAAAATTCCACATCAATCTACACAAAAATAGTTTTTTTTTTTTTTTTGCAAATGTAAAAAAATTATTTGCATAAGTATTCAGACCTTTTGCTATGAGACTCGAAATTGAGCTCAGGTGCATCCTGTTTCCATTAATCATCCTTGAGATGTTTCTACAACTTGATTGGAGTCCACCTGTGGTAAATTCAATTGATTGGACATGATTTGGAAAGGCACACACCAGTCCATATAACGTCCCACAGTTGACAGTGCATGTCAGAGCAAATACCAAGCCCTGGGGTTGAAATAATTGTCCGTAGAGCTCCAAGACAGGATTGTGTCGAGGCACAGATCTGGGGAAGGGTACCAAAACATTTCTGCAACATTGAAGGTCCCCAAGAACACAGTGGCCTACATCATTCTTAAAATGGAAGAAGTTTGGAACCACCAAGACTCTTCCTAGAGCTGGCCGCCTGGCCAAACTGAGCAATCAGGGGAGAAGGGCCTTGGTCAGGGAGGTGACCAAGAACCTGATGGTCACTCTCACCCAAGAACCTGATGGTCACTCTCACAGAGCTCCAGAGTTCCTCTGTGGAGATGGGAGAACCTTCCAGAAGGACAACCATCTCTGCAGCACTCCACCAAATCAGGCCTTTATGGTAGAGTGGCCAGACAGAAGCCACTCCTCAGTAAAAGGAACATGACAGCCCGCTTGGAGTTTGCAAAAATGCACCTAAAGGACTCTCAGACCATGAGAAACAATATTATCTGGTATGATGAAACCAAGATTGAACTCTTTGGCCTGAATGCCAAGTGTCACGTCTGGAGGAAAGCTGGCACCATCCCTACGGTGAAGAATGGTGGTGGCAGCATCATGCTGTGGGGATGTTTTTCAGCGGCAGGGACTGGGAGACTAGTCAGGATCGAGGGAAAGATGAACGGAGTGATCCTTGATGAAAACCTGCTCCAGAGTGCTCAAGACCTCAGACTGGGGCGACAGGACAACGACCCTAAGCACACAGCCAAGACAACGCAGTAGTGGCTTCGGGACAAGTCTCTGAATGTCTTTGAGTGGCCCAGCCAGAGCCCGGACTTGAACCCGATCGAACATCTCTGGAGACCTGAAAATAGCTGTGCAGCGATGCTCCCCATCCAACCTGACAGAGCTTGAGAGGATCTGCAGATAACAACGGGAGAAACTCCCCAAATACAGGTGGGCCAAACTTGTAGCGTCATACCCAAGAAGACTCGAGGCTGTAATCGCTGCCAAAGGCGCTTCAACAAAGTACTTAGTAAATACTTATGTAAATCTGATATTTCCGGGGTTTTTTTTTTTATACATTTGCAAAAAATTCTGAAAACCTGTTTTTGCTTTATAATTATGGGGTATTGTGTGTAGATTGATGAGGGGAAAAAACAGGGGACACACACAAAGAGACACACAAACAGTTATCCTAGGCTGAACACACAATAGGCAACTAACCCTAACCTTATAGCTAGGATCTATACAGTAACTAACCCTATAGCTAGGATCTATACAGTAACTAACCCTAACTCTAGCGGGGGAGGGGGATGCAGATCAAGGGGCCAATTTAAGCATTTCATTGTTTTTTAAATTGACAGCCAGGAGAAGAGGCGTGAGAAAACAAGATGCCCCTTCCAATCAACAAGACATTGGGATGTGGGCATTTCTCAGCTGCATCACAGCACCAGGCACCAAGCCAGCATCAGCCCAGCCTGATCTGTCCAGGACACATCTTACAGCACCAGGCACCAAGCCAGCATCAGCCCAGCCTGATCTGTCCGGAACACATCTTACAGCAACGCACCAGGCACCAAGCCAGCATCAGCCCAGCCTGATCTGTCCAGGACACATCTTACAGCACAGCACCAGGCACCAAGCCAGCATCAGCCCAGCCTGATCTGTCCGGAACACATCTTACAGCACAGCACCAGGCACCAAGCCAGCATCAGCCCAGCCTGATCTGTCCGGAACACATCTTACAGCACAGCACCAGGCACCAAGCCAGCATCAGCCCAGCCTGATCTGTCCGGGACACATCTTACAGCACAGCACCAGGCACCAAGCCAGCATCAGCCCAGCCTGATCTGTCCGGGACACATCTTACAGCACCAGGCACCAAGCCAGCATCAGCCCAGCCTGATCTGTCCGGGACACATCTTACAGCACCAGGCACCAAGCCAGCATCAACCCAGCCTGATCTGTCCGGAACACATCTTACAGCACAGCACCAGGCACCAAGCCAGCATCAGCCCAGCCTGATCTGTCCAGGACACATCTTACAGCACAGCACCAGGCACCAAGCCAGCATCAGCCCAGCCTGATCTGTCCAGGACACATCTTACAGCACAGCACCAGGCACCAAGCCAGCATCAGCCCAGCCTGATCTGTCCGGAACACATCTTACAGCACAGCACCAGGCACCAAGCCAGCATCAGCCCAGCCTGATCTGTCCAGGACACATCTTACAGCACCAGGCACCAAGCACCAAGCCAGCATCAGCCCAGCCTGATCTGTCCAGGACACATCTTACAGCACAGCACCAGGCACCAAGCCAGCATCAGCCCAGCCTGATCTGTCCAGGACACATCTTACAGCACAGCACCAGGCACCAAGCCAGCATCAGCCCAGCCTGATCTGTCCGGGACACATCTTACAGCACAGCACCAGGCACCAAGCCAGCATCAGCCCAGCCTGATCTGTCCAGGACACATCTTACAGCACCAGGCACCAAGCCAGCATCAGCCCAGCCTGATCTGTCCGGGACACATCTTACAGCACAGCACCAGGCACCAAGCCAGCATCAGCCCAGCCTGATCTGTCCGGGACACATCTTACAGCACAGCACCAGGCACCAAGCCAGCATCAGCCCAGCCTGATCTGTCCGGAACACATCTTACAGCACAGCACCAGGCACCAAGCCAGCATCAGCCCAGCCTGATCTGTCCAGGACACATCTTACAGCACAGCACCAGGCACCAAGCCAGCATCAGCCCAGCCTGATCTGTCCGGAACACATCTTACAGCACAGCACCAGGCACCAAGCCAGCATCAGCCCAGCCTGATCTGTCCGGAACACATCTTACAGCACAGCACCAGGCACCAAGCCAGCATCAGCCCAGCCTGATCTGTCCGGGACACATCTTACAGCACAGCACCAGGCACCAAGCCAGCATCAGCCCAGCCTGATCTGTACGGGACACATCTTACAGCACAGCACCAGGCACCAAGCCAGCATCAGCCCAGCCTGATCTGTCCAGGACACATCTTACAGCACAGCACCAGGCACCAAGCCAGCATCAGCCCAGCCTGATCTGTCCAGGACACATCATACAGCACAGCACCAGGCACCAAGCCAGCATCAGCCCAGCCTGATCTGTCCAGGACACATCTTACAGCACAGCACCAGGCACCAAGCCAGCATCAGCCCAGCCTGATCTGTCCGGGACACATCTTACAGCACAGCACCAGGCACCAAGCCAGCATCAGCCCAGCCTGATCTGTCCGGGACACATCTTACAGCACAGCACCAGGCACCAAGCCAGCATCAGCCCAGCCTGATCTGTCCAGGACACATCTTACAGCACAGCACCAGGCACCAAGCCAGCATCAGCCCAGCCTGATCTGTCCAGGACACATCTTACAGCACAGCACCAGGCACCAAGCCAGCATCAGCCCAGCCTGATCTGTCCAGGACACATCTTACAGCACAGCACCAGGCACCAAGCCAGCATCAGCCCAGCCTGATCTGTCCGGGACACATCTTACAGCACAGCACCAGGCACCAAGCCAGCATCAGCCCAGCCTGATCTGTCCAGGACACATCTTACAGCACCAGGCACCAAGCCAGCATCAGCCCAGCCTGATCTGTCCGGGACACATCTTACAGCACAGCACCAGGCACCAAGCCAGCATCAGCCCAGCCTGATCTGTCCGGGACACATCTTACAGCACAGCACCAGGCACCAAGCCAGCATCAGCCCAGCCTGATCTGTCCGGAACACATCTTACAGCACAGCACCAGGCACCAAGCCAGCATCAGCCCAGCCTGATCTGTCCAGGACACATCTTACAGCACAGCACCAGGCACCAAGCCAGCATCAGCCCAGCCTGATCTGTCCGGAACACATCTTACAGCACAGCACCAGGCACCAAGCCAGCATCAGCCCAGCCTGATCTGTCCGGAACACATCTTACAGCACAGCACCAGGCACCAAGCCAGCATCAGCCCAGCCTGATCTGTCCGGGACACATCTTACAGCACAGCACCAGGCACCAAGCCAGCATCAGCCCAGCCTGATCTGTCCGGGACACATCTTACAGCACCAGGCACCAAGCCAGCATCAGCCCAGCCTGATCTGTCCAGGACACATCTTACAGCACAGCACCAGGCACCAAGCCAGCATCAGCCCAGCCTGATCTGTCCGGAACACATCTTACAGCACAGCACCAGGCACCAAGCCAGCATTGGTGTGGCTGGCTTCCGGGTTAAGCGGGCACTGTGTCAAGAAGCAGTGCGGCTCGGTTGTGTTTCGGAGGACGCACGACTCTCGACCTTCGCCTCTCCCGTGTCCGTACGGGGGTTGCAGCGATGGGACTGTAACTACTACCAATTGGATACCACGAAAAAATAAAAATAAATATCCCTTTCATATTAAGATGTTTAACATACCGCCAACTTTTTCCGCCTTTTCTTTAGTGTTGTCACGATACCAACATTTGACTAAGGATTCAGAGTGGCCTAGCGTCCTGTTCCCCCATTCCCCGGACGCTTTTCCCCCATTCCCCGGACGCTTTTCCCCCATTCCCCGGACGCTGTTCCCCCATTCCCCGGACGCTGTTCCCCCATTCCCCGGACGCTTTTCCCCCATTCCCCGGACGCTGTTCCCCCATTCCCCGGACGCTTTTCCCCCATTCCCCGGACGCTTTTCCCCCATTCCCCGGACGCTGTTCCCCCATTCCCCGGACGCTTTTCCCCCATTCCCCGGACGCTGTTCCCCCATTCCCCGGACGCTGTTCCCCCATTCCCCGGACGCTTTTCCCCCATTCCCCGGACGCTGTTCCCCCATTCCCCGGACGCTGTTCCCCCATTCCCCGGACGCTTTTCCCCCATTCCCCGGACGCTTTTCCCCCATTCCCCGGACGCTGTTCCCCCATTCCCCGGACGCTTTTCCCCCATTCCCCGGACGCTTTTCCCCCATTCCCCGGACGCTTTTCCCCCATTCCCCGGACGCTTTTCCCCCATTCCCCGGACGCTTTTCCCCCATTCCCCTTCCCCGGACGCTTTTCCCCCATTCCCCGGACGCTTTTCCCCCATTCCCCGGACGCTTTTCCCCCATTCCCCGGACGCTTTTCCCCCATTCCCCGGACGCTGTTCCCCCATTCCCCGGACGCTGTTCCCCCATTCCCCGGACGCTTTTCCCCCATTCCCCGGACGCTGTTCCCCCATTCCCCGGACGCTGTTCCCCCATTCCCCGGACGCTGTTCCCCCATTCCCCGGACGCTGTTCCCCCATTCCCCGGACGCTGTTCCCCCATTCCCCGGACGCTGTTCCCCCATTCCCCGGACGCTGTTCCCCCATTCCCCGGACGCTTTTCCCCCATTCCCCGGACGCTTTTCCCCCATTCCCCGGACGCTTTTCCCCCATTCCCCGGACGCTTTTCCCCCATTCCCCGGACGCTGTTCCCCCATTCCCCGGACGCTGTTCCCCCATTCCCCGGACGCTTTTCCCCCATTCCCCGGACGCTTTTCCCCCATTCCCCGGACGCTTTTCCCCCATTCCCCGGACGCTTTTCCCCCATTCCCCGGACGCTTTTCCCCCATTCCCCGGACGCTTTTCCCCCATTCCCCGGACGCTTTTCCCCCATTCCCCGGACGCTTTTCCCCCATTTTCTAAACGTTCTGTGCATGTGCTCTTCCCATGACATAGACTGACCAGGTGAATCCAGGTGAAAGCTATGATCCCTTATTGATGTCACTTGTTAAATCCACTTCAATCAGTGTAGATGAAGGGGAGGAGACAGGTTAATGAAGGATTTTTTTACCTTTGAGACAATTGAGACATGGATTGTGTATGTGTGCCATTCAGAGGGTGAATGGGCAAGACAAAATATTTAAGTGCCTTTGAACGGGGTATGGTAGTAGGTGCAACTCAATATTAGGAAGGTGTCCTTAATGTTTTGTACACTATGAAATATATTATAGTATTCTTTGGAAAATACTTTTTATTAGTCTTCTGTTTTTTAGGACCTGCCTAAACAAATTAATAATGGTTTCTTTGATGGTGTATATTCTCAATGGATTTATTAAAATAGACGCCCACCTACTGTATATCTGCACACCACTGCTACCACTCGTCCCCGGGATACACACACCACTACTACCACTCGTCCCCGGGATATGCACACCACTACTACCACTGGTCCCCGGGATATGCACACCACTACTACCACTCGTCCCCGGGATATGCACACCACTCCTACCACTGGTCCCCGGGATACGCACACCACTACTACCACTGGTCCCCGGGATACGCACACCACTACTACCACTCGTCCCCGGGATATGCACACCACTACTACCACTCGTCCCCGGGATATGCACACCACTCCTACCACTCGTCCCCGGGATACGCACACCACTACTACCACTGGTCCCCGGGATACGCACACCACTACTACCACTGGTCCCCGGGATACACACACCACTACTACCACTGGTCCCCGGGATATGCACACCACTACTACCACTCGTCCCCGGGATACGCACACCACTACTACCACTCGTCCCCGGGATACGCACACCACTACTACCACTCGTCCCCGGGATACGCACACCACTACTACCACTGGTCCCCGGGATACGCACACCACTACTACCACTTGTCCCCGGGATATGCACACCACTGCTACCACTTGTCCCTGGCATGCCGGCATGCGCACGGGAGGAGTAAAAGGCGAATGCAGTCAAAAATGTGGTAAAAATGGGCCTGTTTGTAAAGGGGTCATATACACATTGCTCCTTTTGTTTACAGGCAAAATACTGTAAATCCTAATGTGAAAGCAGTAAACGAGTGAGATCTAGAGCGAGCAAGGGGGTCTCGTGTGGCTCAGTTGGTAGAGCATGACACTTGCAACGCCAGGGTTGTGGGTTCGATTCCCACGTGGGACCAGTACGAAAAAGTATGAAAATGCACTCACTACCGTAATTTGCTCTGGATAAGAGCGTCTGCTATGACTAAAATGTTAAATAAATAAACATCTGTGATGTAATCACGGAATCCAGACATTAAAATGGAATACAACAATATAAAAAATGTTATTGAACTTAGTAGGAAATGTAATAATTTCCCCAAGATTCTGATAAGACATTACCAAAATGCATAAGTGATTCGTATTTTTCTTCAACTTTCTGAAGAGGCAATGGTGTGGGAATGCGACTGACTGACTGACTGACTGACTGACTGAACGACTGACTGACTGACTGACTGAACGACTGACTGACTGACTGACTGACTGACTGAACGACTGACTGACTGACTGAACGACCGACTGACTGACTGACTGAGTGAGTGACTGAACGACTGACTGACTGACTGTCTGTCTGTCACTTTGTCTAGCTGTTAGTGATGATGCTAATGACAACCGTCTTCTGGTAAATGGAAAAGCTTTCCCAAAAACCTTCTCAATGAAATGTTAACTGTAGTCTATTGTCGTCTACTGTAGTCTGTAGTCTACTGTAGTCTGTAGTCTACTGTAGTCTGTAGTCTACTGTAGTCTGTGGTCTACTGTACTCTATTGTCGTCTACTGTAGTCTACTGTAGTTTGTAGTCTACTGTAGTCTGTGGTCTACTGTAGTCTATTGTCGTCTACTGTAGTCTGTTGTCTACTGTAGTCTGTAGTCTACTGTAGTCTATAGTCTGTAGTCTACTGTAGTCTATTGTCATTTACTGTAGTCTGTAGTCTACTGTAGTCTATTGTTGTCTACTGTAGTCTACTGTAGTTTGTTGTCTACTGTAGTTTGTAGTCTACTGTAGTCTACTGTAGTCTACTGTAGTCTACTGTAGTCTACTGTAGTTTGTCGTCTACTGTAGTCTACTGTAGTCTGTAGTCTATTGTCGTCTACTGTATTCTACTGTAGTTTGTCGTCTATTGTAGTCTGTAGTCTACTGTAGTTTGTCGTCTATTGTAGTCTGTAGTCTACTGTAGTTTGTCGTCTACTGTAGTCTACTGTAGTCTGTAGTCTATTGTCGTCTACTGTATTCTACTGTAGTTTGTCGTCTATTGTAGTCTGTAGTCTACTGTAGTTTGTTGTCTACTGTAGTCTGTAGTCTACTGTAGTCTATTGTAGTCTACTGTAGTCTGTAGTCTACTGTAGTCTATTGTAGTCTACTGTAGTCTGTAGTCTACTGTAGTCTATTGTCGTCTACTGTAGTCTGTGGTCTACTGTAGTCTGTAGTCTACTGTAGTCTATTGTCGTCTACTGTAGTCTGTGGTCTACTGTAGTCTATTGTCGTCTACTGTAGTTTGTAGTCTACTGTAGTCTGTAGTCTACTGTAGTCTGTAGTCTACTGTAGTCTATTGTCATTTACTGTAGTCTGTAGTCTACTGTAGTCTGTAGTCTACTGTAGTCTGTGGTCTACTGTACTCTATTGTCGTCTACTGTAGTCTACTGTAGTTTGTAGTCTACTGTAGTCTGTGGTCTACTGTAGTCTATTGTCTGTAGTCTGTAGTCTACTGTAGTCTATAGTCTGTAGTCTACTGTAATCTATTGTCATTTACTGTAGTCTGTAGTCTACTGTAGTCTACTGTAGTCTATTGTCGTCTACTGTAGTCTACTGTAGTTTGTTGTCTACTGTAGTTTGTAGTCTACTGTAGTCTACTGTAGTCTACTGTAGTCTACTGTAGTCTACTGTAGTTTGTCGTCTACTGTAGTCTACTGTAGTCTGTAGTCTATTGTCGTCTACTGTAGTCTACTGTAGTTTGTCGTTTACTGTAGTCTGTAGTCTACTGTAGTTTGTTGTCTACTGTAGTCTGTAGTCTACTGTAGTCTATTGTCGTCTACTGTAGTCTGTGGTCTACTGTAGTCTATTGTCATTTACTGTAGTCTATTGTCATTTACTGTAGTCTGTAGTCTACTGTAGTCTGTAGTCTACTGTAGTCTGTGGTCTACTGTAGTCTATTGTCGTCTACTGTAGTCTGTCGTCTACTGTAGTCTGTAGTCTGTAGTCTACTGTAGCCTATTGTCATTTACTGTAGTCTGTAGTCTACTGTAGTCTACTGTAGTCTACTGTTGTCTGTAGTCTACTGTAGTCTATTGTCATTTACTGTAGTCTGTAGTCTACTGTAGTCTATTGTCGTCTACTGTAGTCTGTAGTCTACTGTAGTCTATTGTCATTTACTGTAGTCTGTAGTCTACTGTAGTCTACTGTAGTCTATTGTCGTCTACTGTAGTCTACTGTAGTTTGTCGTCTACTGTAGTCTGTAGTCTATTGTCGTCTACTGTAGTCTACTGTAGTCTGTAGTCTATTGTCGTCTACTGTAGTCTACTGTAGTTTGTCGTCTACTGTAGTCTGTAGTCTACTGTAGTCTATTGTCGTCTACTGTAGTCTGTAGTCTACTGTAGTCTGTAGTCTACTGTAGTCTGTAGTTTACTGTAGTTTGTAGTCTACTGTAGTCTGTGGTCTACTGTAGTCTGTAGTCTACTGTAGTCTATTGTCATTTACTGTAGTCTGTAGTCTACTGTAGTCTACTGTGGTCTATTGTCATTTACTGTAGTCTGTAGTCTACTGTAGTCTACTGTAGTCTATTGTCATTTACTGTAGTCTGTAGTCTACTGTAGTCTGTAGTCTATTGTCGTCTACTGTAGTTTGTCGTATACTGTAGTCTGTACCCACATTTTTTTATTGCTTCGATTTTTCACGAACCTCAAAAGTGGTATCCTGATGTGGTTTAAGCATTGTTGTGGACTTACATCCAATTTTGTTTTTCTATTAGAAAAGTATGATTTTGAGAGCGATAAACTGAAAAACAGGGAAAATTCTGAAAAACAAAAAACTGAGAAAACGGAATAAAAAACTACAAAAACTAAAATGGAATTAGGGAAAACAGATTTTATAGGGCCCTAGCGAGGGCATAGCTTTCACTTGCTGCATGGTAGCTTGACAAATGTTAGCATGAGGCCGTAAAGCAGTGTGACAGCCTCCTGCAGAGAGTTCAGTCTCACTAATGTGTTCTGGCAGGCCGGAACCCTAATCACACATTTACATATGCAATGACCTATATTTGCATGTCAGATCGCACACTGTCCGGCGTGATTAACAACGGGCACCTCCCCGCGTGGAGTCGCCTTATGTGGCGGGCGAGAGGCTAGGAGAGGGCAAGGGAGGGCAGGAATGGGGAGGGCTAGCAGAGGGGAGGGGGAGAGCAGAGGGCCGGAGGGGGTCAGTTTTTTTGTGAGCCGAGGGGCCGGGCTGCCAGGCAGGATTATGTCAAGCGGGGGCCCCAGCATTAGACACTTCATTAGAGCTAATCTGTTTAGCAGTGGGCAGTGTATGTAAACTTCACAGGCCATTTGCGGCACCTCGTCGCCCCCTGGCCTGGCCTTCAAAGGGCAGCAGGGCCGTCCTGAATGACAGGCCATCTCATCGCCCGCGCTGGCCTGTCACACACACAGCCGCTCCCAGCTGACACACACACACACACACACACACACACACACACACACACACACACACACACATACACTGGCACACACTCACTGACACACACACACACATACAATCACACACATACACTGGCATACACTCACTGACACACACACATACATACACTGGCATACACTCACTGACACACACACACACTGGCACTCACTCACTGACACACACACACTGGCATACACTCACTGACACACACACACACTGGCACTCACTCACTGACACACACACACACACACTGGCACTCACTCACTCACTGACACACACACACACACACACACACACTGGCACTCACTCGCTGACACACACACACTGGCACTCACTCACTGACACACACACACACTGGCACTTACTCGCTGACACACACACACAGGCATACACTCACTGACACACACACACAGGCATACACTCACTGACACACACACACAGGCATACACTCACTGACACACACACACAGGCATACACTCACTGACACACACACACAGGCATACACTCACTGACACACACACACTGGCACTCACTCACTGACACACACACACACTGGCATTCACTCACTGACACACACACACATACACTGGCACACACTCACTGACACACACACACACTGGCACACACTCACTGACACACACACACAGGCATACCCTCACTGACACACACACATATGGGGGTGAGGCGCAGCAGCTCGACCCCTAACAACACTGTACAGATTGCAGCTTGTGGAAGGGGAGGTGTGTGTTCGGAGGGAGGTAGTAACAGACAACAGTATATCTGTAGAGAGAGGAGGGTCTCTCAATTCAATTTCAATTTCAATTTAAGGACTTTATTGGCATGGGAAACGTGTGTTAACATTGCCAAAGCAAGTGACAGTAGATAGTAAACAAAAGTGAAATAAACACTAAATATTAACAGTAAACATTACACTCAGAAGTTTCAAAAGAATAAAGACATTTCAAATGTCATATTATGTATATATACAGTGTTGTAACAATGTGCAAATAGTTAAAGTACAAATGGGAAAATAAATAAACATAAATATGGGTTGTATTTACAATGGTGTTTGTTCTTCACCTGGTTGCCCTTTTCTTGTGGCAACAGGTCACAAATCTTGCAGCTGTGATGGCACACTGTGGTTTTTCACCCAGTAGATAAGGGAGTTTATCAAAATTGGGTTTGTTTTCGAATTCTTTGTGGATCGCTGTAATCTGAGGGAAATATGTGTCTCTAATATGGTCATACATTTGGCAGGAGGTTAGGAAGTGCAGCTCAGTTTCCACCTCATTTTGTGGGCAGTGTGCACATAGCCTGTCTTCTCTTGAGAGCCAGGTCTGTCTACGGCGGCCTTTCTCAATAGCAAGGCTATGCTCACTGAGTCTGTACATAGTCAAAGCTTTCCTTAAGTTTGGGTCAGTCACAGTGGTCAGGTATTCTGCCACTGTGTACTCTCTGTTTAGGGCCAAATAGCATTCTAGTTTGCTCTGTTTTTTTGTTTGTTCTTTCCAATGTGTCAAGTAATTCTCTTTTTGTTTTCTCATGATTTGGTTGGGTCTAGTTGTGTTGTTGTTGTTGTTGTCCTGGGGCTGTGTGGGGTCTGTTTGTGTTTGTGAACAGAGCCCCAGGACAAGCTTACTTAGGGGACTCTTCTCCAAGTTCATCTCTCTGTAGGTGATGGCTTTGTTATGGAAGGTTTGGGAATCGCTTCCTTTTAAGTGGTTATAGAATTTAACGGCTCTTTTCTGGATTTTGATAATTAGCAGGTATTGGCCTAATTCTGCTCTGCATGCATTATTTGGTGTTTTACGTTGTACACGGAGGATGTTTTTGCAGAATTCTGCATGCAGAGTCTCAATTTGGTGTTTGTCCCATTTTGTGAATTATTGGTTGGTGAGCGGACCCCAGAACTCACAACCATAAAGGGCAATGGGTTCTATAACTGATTCAAGTATTTTTAGCCAGATCCTAATTGGTATGTCAAATTTTATGTTCCTTTTGATGGCATAGAAGGCCCTTCTTGCCTTGTCTCTCAGATCGTTCACAGCTTTGTGGAAGTTACCTGTGGCGCTGATGTTTAGGCCCGAGGTATGTATCGTTTTTTGTGTGCTCTAGGGCAACGGTGTCTAGATGGAATTTGTATTTGTGGTCCTGGCAACTGGACCTTTTTTGGAACACCATTATTTTTGTCTTACTGAGAGTTACTGTCAGGGCCCAGGTCTGACAGAATCTGTGCAGAAGATCTAGGTGCTGCTGTAGGCCCTCCTTGGTTGGTGACAGAAGCACCAGATCATCAGCAAACAGAAGACATTTGACTTCAGATTCTAGTAGGGTGAAGCCTCGTTGATATATATGTTGGAGAGGGTGGGGCTTAAACTGCATCCCTGTCTCACCCCACGGCCCTGTGGAAAGAAATGTGTGTGTTTTTTGCCAATTTTAACCGCACACTTGTTGTTTGTGTACATGGATTTTATAATGTCGTATGTTTTTCCCCCAACCCCACTTTCCATCAATTTGTATAGCAGACCCTCATGCCAAATTGAGTCAAAAGCTTTTTTGAAATCAACAAAGCATGAGAAGACTTTGCCTTTGTTTTGGTTTGTTTGTTTGTCAATTAGGGTGTGCAGGGTGAATATGTGGTCTGTAGTACGGTAATTTGGTAAAAAGCCAATTTGACATTTGCTCAGTACATTGTTTTCACTGAGGAAATGAACTAGTCTGCTGTTAATGATAATGCAGAGGATTTTCCCAAGGTTGCTGTTGACGCATATCCCACGGTAGTTATTGGGGGCAAATTTGTCTCCACTTTTGTGGATTGGGTTGATCAGTCCTTGGTTCCAAATATTCGGGAAGATGCCGGAGCTAAGGATGATGTTAAAGAGTTTAAGTATAGCTAATTGAAATTTGTGGTCTGTATATTTTATCATTTCATTGAGGATACCATCAACACCACAGGCCTTTTTGGGTTGGAGGGTTTGTATTTTGTCCTGTAGTTCATTCAATGTAATTGGAGAATCCAGTGGGTTCTGCTAGTCTTTAATAGTTGATTCTAAGATTTGCATTTGATCATGTATATTTTTTTGCTGTTTGTTCTCTGTTATAGGGCCAAAAAGATTGGAGAAGTGGTTTACCCATACATCTCAGTTTTGGATAGATAGCTCTTCGTGTTGTTGTTTGTTTAGTGTTTTCCAATTTTCCCAGAAGTGGTTAGAGTCTATGGATTCTTCAATTACATTGAGCTGATTTCTGACATGCTGTTCCTTCTTTTTCCGTAGTGTTTTCTGTATTGTTTTAGTGATTCACCATAGTGAAGGCGTAGGCTCAGGTTTTCTGGGTCTCTATGTTTTTGGTTGGATAGGTTTCTCAATTTCTTTCTTAGGTTTTTGCATTCTTCATCAAACCATTTATCACTGTTATTACTTTTCTTTGGTTTTCGGTTAGAGATTTTTAGATTTGATAGGGAAGCTGAGAGGTCAAATATACTGTTTAGGTTTTCTACTGCCAAGTTTACACCTTCACTATTACAGTGGAACGTTTTGTCCAGGAAGTTGTCTAGAATGGATTGAATTTGTTGTTTCCTAATTGTTTTTTGGTAGGTTTCAACACTACTTTCCTTCCATCTATAGCATTTCTTAATAGTATTCAGTTCCTTTGGCTTTGATGCCTCATGATTGAGTATTGCTCTGTTCAAGTAGACTGTGATTTTGCTGTGGTCTGATAGGGGTGTCAGTGGGCTGACTGTGAACGCTCTGAGAGTCTCTGGGTTGAGGTCAGTGACAAAGTAGTCTACAGTACTACTGCCAAGAGATGAGCTATAGGTGTACCTACCATAGGAGTCCCCTCGAAGCCTACCATTGACTATGTACATACCCAGTGTGCGACAGAGCTGCAGGAGTCGTGACCCGTTTTTGTTGGTTATGTTGTCGTAGTTGTGCCTAGGGGGGCATATGGGGAGGGAATGCTGTCACCTCCAGGTAGGTGTTTGTCCCCCTGTGTGTTGAGGGTGTCAGGTTCTTGTCCACTTCTGGCATTTAGGTCGCCACAGACCAGTACATGTCCCTGGGTCTGGAAATGATTGATTTCCCCCTCCAGGATGGAGAAACTGTCTTCATTAAAGTATGGGGATTCTAGTGGGGGGATATAGGTAGCACACAGGAGGAAATTTTTCTCAGTTGAGATAATTTCCTTTTGAATTTCTAACCAAATGTAAAATGTTCCTGTTTTGATTAATTTAATAGAGTGAGTTAGGGCTGCTCTATACCAAATTAGCATACCCCCTGAGTCCCTTCCCTGTTTCACACCTGGTAGTTTGGTGGATGGGACTACCAGCTCTCTGTAACCTAGAGGACAACCAGTGGGTCCGTCTCCTCTATACCATGTTTCTTGTAGGATGACAATGTCTGTATTTCCGATTTCTTTGGTGAAGTCCAGATTCCTGCTCTTTAGGCCAAAGGCAGATGACCTCAGGCCTTGGATATTCCAGGATGAAATAGTGAAGGCTTTGTGTTCCATAAAGTGTCTAATGTTGTTGGTTGTGTGGTTTGGCCTCAGGCCAGTAATTGTGAGCAGAGCCTGCTGAGCATCTGGTACATGCCATTGGCTTGGGCTAGTGTAAGAGTGGGTGTTGGGCCTGTTTGCCTGCTCACGGCCTGGGCGTATGTGTGACTTTCATGTTGAGGCCCTCTTTGTGGGAGTGGGGGGCTTGGGGTGGGTAGGAGGGGCATAGGTCTGATCTGAGGGGGCCTAAATGGGGTGTGGGCATGGTTGACTTGGGGGGGAGTTAATTGGTGGGGGTGTAGATGTGGTTGATGGTGCTGTGGTCTGGATGTAGGTCCTCTCTGCGGGGGTCCTCTATGTGTAGGTCCTGGGGGGGGGTCCCGCAGATCTGGGAGAATGTCTCGCTGGTCTGGGCGGGGTGTCTGTTGATCTGTTACTCCTGTGTGAGGTGTTGGGTCTGCGGTTGAGGGCGATATCCTTTAGGGTCCGGGCGAAGGTGGGCACTGCTGCCTTGTATAGGTGGACCTGGTCATAAAGGCTGTTCACGTCCAGGGTGGAGTGGTGAGCCAGGAAGACATTTGGTTTTGATGCACAGTCACGGGAAATACTTGCGTTTACCCGTTGTATGGTAGCAGGGTGGAAGTATTTTTGTGGTAACAGGGTTGAGATAACCACATGCGCGTTGGGGAAAGTAGAAGAAGCTTTTTCTATCACTCCCTTGAGTGATGTGGCCACCCTTTCCTGCTGTGTTCTCAGGTCGTTTGTGCCTGTGTATATTATTATGTGGCTGGGTGATCCTAGTCGGTCCTCAGACAGAAGGTCTAGGGCGCGCTGGGTGTTTGGACACCAGAGTTTAGACACTGTGTGTTTTGGAAAAAGTTTATTTTCTTGTATGTATTTCCCGTTCTCTCTCACCAGCCTCCCTCTCCCATCACCAGCCTCCCTCTCCCATCACCAGCCTCCCTCTCTCATCACCAGCCTCCCTCTCCCATCACCAGCCTCCCTCTCCCATCACCAGCCTCATCTCTCCCCATCACCAGCCTCATCTCTCCCCATCACCAGCCTCCCTCTCCCATCACCAGCCTCCCATTACCTCCTCTCCCCAATACCAGACTCCCTCTACCTCCTCTCCCCATCACCAACCTCACTCTACCTCCTCTCCCCATCACCAACCTCACTCTACCTCCTCTCCCCATCACCAGCCTCCCTCTACCCCCCTCTCCCCATCACCAGCCTCCCATCACCAGCCTCCCTCTCCCCATCACCGGCCTCTCTCTCCCCATCACCAGCCTCCCTCTCCCATCACCAGCCTCCCTCTCCCCATCACTAGCCTCACTCTACCTCCTCTCCCCATCACCAGCCTCCCTCTACCCCCCTCTCCCCATCACCAGCCTCCCATCACCAGCCTCCCTCTCCCCATCACCAGCCTCCCTCTCCAAATCACCAGCCTCCCTTTACCCCCCTCTCTCCATCACCAGCCTCCCTCTCCCCATCACCAGCCTCCCTCTCCCATCACCAGCCTCCCTCTCCCCATCACCAGCCTCCCTCTCCCATCACCAGCCTCCCTCTCCCCATCACCAGCCTCCCTCTCCAAATCACCAGCCTCCCTTTAGCCCCCTCTCTCCATCACCAGCCTCCCTCTCCCCATCACCAGCCTCCCTCTACCTCCTCTACCCATCACCAGCCTCCCTCTACCTCCTCTACCCATCACCAGCCTCCCTCTACCTCCTCTCCCCATCACCAGCCTCCCTCTACCTCCTCTACCCATCACCAGCCTCCCTCTACCTCCTCTCCCCATCACCAGCTTCCCTCTACCTCCTCTACCCATCACCAGCCTCCCTCTACCTCCTCTCCCCATCACCTCCCTCTACCTCCTCTCCCCATCACCAGCCTCCCTCTACCTCCTCTACCCATCACCAGCCTCCCTCTACCTCCTCTCCCCATCACCAGCCTCCCTCTACCTCCTCTCCCCATCACCAGCCTCCCTCTACCTCCTCTACCCATCACCAGCCTCCCTCTACCTCCTCTCCCCATCACCAGCTTCCCTCTACCTCCTCTCCCCATCACCAGCCTCCCTCTACCCCCCTCTCCCCATCACCAGCCTCCCATCACCAGCCTCCCTCTCCCCATCACCGGCCTCTCTCTCCCCATCACCAGCCTCCCTCTCCCATCACCAGCCTCCCTCTCCCCATCACTAGCCTCACTCTACCTTCTCTCCCCATCACCAGCCTCCCTCTACCCCCCTCTCCCCATCACCAGCCTCCCATCACCAGCCTCCCTCTCCCCATCACCAGCCTCCCTCTCCAAATCACCAGCCTCCCTTTACCCCCCTCTCTCCATCACCAGCCTCCCTCTCCCCATCACCAGCCTCCCTCTCCCATCACCAGCCTCCCTCTCCCATCACCAGCCTCCCTCTCCCCATCACCAGCCTCCCTCTCCCATCACCAGCCTCCCTCTCCCATCACCAGCCTCCCTCTCCAAATCACCAGCCTCCCTTTAGCCCCCTCTCTCCATCACCAGCCTCCCTCTCCCCATCACCAGCCTCCCTCTACCTCCTCTACCCATCACCAGCCTCCCTCTACCCCCTCTACCCATCACCAGCCTCCCTCTACCTCCTCTCCCCATCACCAGCCTCCCTCTACCTCCTCTACCCATCACCAGCCTCCCTCTACCTCCTCTCCCCATCACCAGCTTCCCTCTACCTCCTCTACCCATCACCAGCCTCCCTCTACCTCCTCTCCCCATCACCAGCCTCCCTCTACCTCCTCTCCCCATCACCAGCCTCCCTCTACCTCCTCTACCCATCACCAGCCTCCCTCTACCTCCTCTCCCCATCACCAGCCTCCCTCTACCTCCTCTCCCCATCACCAGCCTCCCTCTACCTCCTCTACCCATCACCAGCCTCCCTCTACCTCCTCTCCCCATCACCAGCTTCCCTCTACCTCCTCTACCCATCACCAGCCTCCCTCTACCTCCTCTCCCCATCACCAGCCTCCCTCTACCTCCTCTCCCCATCACCAGCCTCCCTCTACCTCCTCTACCCATCACCAGCCTCCCTCTACCTCCTCTCCCCATCACCAGCCTCCCTCTACCTCCTCTCCACATCACCAGCCTCCCTCTACCTCCTCTCCCCATCACCAGCCTCCCTCTACCTCCTCTCCCCATCACCAGCCTCCCTCTAACTCCTCTCCCCATCACCAGCCTCCCTCTACCTCCTCTCCCCATCACCAGCCTCCCTCTACCTCCTCTCCCCATCACCAGCCTCCCTCTACCTCCTCTACCCATCACCAGCCTCCCTCTACCTCCTCTACCCATCACCAGCCTCCCTCTACCTCCTCTCCCCATCACCAGCCTCCCTCTACCCATCACCAGCCTCCCTCTACCTCCTCTCCCCATCACCAGCCTCCCTCTCCCCAGCTTCTCTGTACCACACTCTGTCTGTACACCTTCATTCCCTCTCCTTTAACCTTCTCTCGTCTCCTCTCCCATCCTCAGCCAGCTCAGAACTTCCATACAATATTCATCACTCCATCCATCCATCCATCCATCCATCCATCCATCCATCCATCTATCCATCCATCCTTTCTTCCCTACCCCGCCAGTGTTTTTCTCTCTGCTCCTCTTCAATCTGTACCTGTACCACGCCACATTCGCTCGCTTAAAACCCTCCGCCTTGTCTCACAGTTTACACACACACACACACACACTCACACACAGATGAGCCTATCAAAAATCTGTAGCGACGATCAAAACCCGTTTTGAGAATATCTCCCTCCTACACACTCAAAGAGCAAATGCACCATTAAAAATGCACATGGTACCAGCTCATTCACTTTACCTAATGCATATGCATAATACCTCCGGGACTAAGTGATATGATATCGCCAGCGATACAGAGAGTCATTCACCGCACGTATATACAATTCACATTTTCAGGAGGGGAGTTTTTTTTTGGGGGGGAGCAGATTAAACTGAGAGTAAGTGTGAAATAGATTGAGGACTTTTTGAAAGAGAAGCATCTGTCTGCTGACAGGCTGATAGCACAGGCGGCTGGTGACACCTTAATTGGGGAGGACGAGCTCTTAGTAATGGCTGGAATGGAATAAATGGAATGGGGTTGACAATTCAAAAACATGGTTTCCATGGTTTCCTTGTGTTTGATATCATTCAATTTACTTCATTCGAGTCATTATTGTGAGCCGTCCTTCCCTCACCAGCCTCCTGTGGCTGATAGGCATCTAGCTCCATACTGTGTCTCTAACAGGAAGTAGAATGCCTGGATCTGGAAGGCCTGCTGTGTTTTACAACCTAACTGTAAAATCTCATCTTGCATAAACTAATAACATGCATGTTATTAGATCTACTTCTAAATATATTTCCTATATTTTAAGACAATCATGAAAGAGATAATGAACTGACATTAGGCTAAATAGTGAAAAACAGACAGAGGAAATCATTATTACCACATGGAATATGATATCTCAGTGTTAGAAAGAAAAACTTAAATAAATCATGAAAATCTTTTCTCACTCTTTATTTTCTGTGCTCAACCCAACTATCCTTCAATTAGATATTAAACATCTTCCAAAAAAATGTACCCCCTGGCTATTTCACAGTTAATATTGCACTGGCTTGTAATTAAGCATTTCACTGTAAGGTCTACACCTGTTGTATTCGGCGCATGTGACAAATAAAATTTGATTTGATTTGGATTTGTTACACAAATATTTGCGTTAGAACTATTTTTTTGCGTTAGAAAAAGTGGTTGTTTTCCTGTTTCCTCTCCAGTGTCTCGATATGGATTGTCTGGGCGAATCCTCCTTGTTATAAAGTCCATTCAATACATTGAGGGACCAGAAACATCCTTGTGCATGAAGGAGATCGATGAGGATGATGTACGATACTGCTATATGCACCATTAAAACATGAATGTTATGGAACTCAAATCTCCACAAGCCTCCAGAGGTTCAATCAATACTAACTCTCTCTCTCCACCATTCATCTAGCCTATCCGATCTGCATATACTGTATGATTCAGGCCTTAGTCAATTTACAATTTGTAGTATTTATAATACTATTACAAATACAGTAATTTTGACATGCATTTTGTTCCAAACTTTACTTGGAATCGACTATAGCCTAATTTGTACTTTACCTTATTTACATGAATTGACTAACTTAAAATAAAGGTATTGCATAAATCTGAATGATTATTTGTGAGTAAACACAAACGTAAAGGGATCTTACCTGTGGCTGGAATATAGGTACTGCTGCCTGCTGGCCTTGTGGTTGGGTGAGGGTGGGTTAAGGGTGCGGGTTAGGGTGAAGGGATCTTACCTGTGGCTGGAATATAGGTACTGCTGCCTGCTGGCCTTGTGGTTGGGCGTCCATGTCCATGGTGTCAGGAGATCAATCCCTCACACCTCTGAGGAAACAAACATAACCTACAGTTAAAGGTACAATAGTCAGAAATCCCTCCGCCATTTCCTGGTTGCTAAAATTCAAATGGTTCAGCCAATTTCAGTTTATGTGACAAAACAAGCAATGTATAGTGTAGAGAATAATTGTACCATCTAAAACTCTGTGAAATACGTTTTCAATTACAATTTTTGTTTAGTTTTTTCAGCTGTTTGAAGCTGGTGTACAAAACCCAACATAAAAACAGCAATAACGAAAACTAAGAACGGGAAGCATAGAAATAGCGCACATAGAACAGATCTACTGCTTGGTTTCAGACTTGCTTTCAATTAGTATGACAGATCTATAACTCACATTACTACATGAATTTGGTCAGGTCACCCAAACTGCGCCTTTAACATTATAGTCACAAACTCCAATCAATGTTAGCCCAATAAAAACACCTCTCTTTTCCCTCACAGCCAGGTAGAAACATTCCCGGGAAGTACAGTGGCTTGCGAAAGTATTCACCCCCCTTGGCATTTTTCCTATTTTGTTGCCTTACAACCTGGAATAAAATATTTTTTGCGGGTTTATATCATTTGATTTACACAACATGCCTACCACTTTGAAGATGAAAAATATGTTTTATTGTGAAAAAAACAAAAAATAAGACAAAAAAACAGAAAACTTGAGCGTGCATAACTATTCACCCCCCCAAATTCAATACTTTGTAGAGCCACCTTTTGCAGCAATTACAGCTGCAAGTCTCTTGGGGTATGTCTCTATAAGCTTGGCACATCTAGCCACTGGGATTTTCGCCCATTCTTCAAGGCAAAACTGCTCCAGCTCCTTCAAGTTGGATGGGTTCCGCTGGTGTACAGCAATCTTTAAGTCATACCACAGATTCTCAATTGGATTGAGGTCTGGGCTTTGACTAGGCCATTCCAAGATATTTAAATGTTTCCCCTTTAACCACTCGAGTGTTGCTTTAGCAGTATGCTTAAGGTCATTGTCCTGCTGGAAGGTGAACCTCCGTCCCAGTCTCAAATCTCTGGAAGACTGAAACAGGTTTCCCTCAAGAATTTTCCTGTATTTAGCGCCATCCATCATTCCTTCTATTCTGACCAGTTTCCCCACAGCATGATGCTGCCACCACCATGGGGATGGTGTTCTCGGGGTAATGAGAGGTGTTGGGTTTGCGCCAGACATAGCATTTTCCTTGATGGTCAAAAAGCTCAATTTTAGTCTCATCTGATCAGAGTACCTTCTTCCATATGTTTGGGGAGTCTCCTACATGCCTTTTGGCGAACACCAAACGTGTTTGCTTATTTTTGTCTTTAAGCAATGGGTTTTTTCTGGCCACTCTTCCGTAAAGCCCAGCTCTGTGGAGTGTACGGCTTAAAGTGGTCCTATGGACAGATACTCCAATCTCCGCTGTGGAGCTTTGCAGCTCCTTCAGGGTTATCTTTTGTCTCTTTGTTGCTTCTCTGATTAATGCCCTCCTTGCCTGGTCCATGAGTTTTGGTGGGCGGCCCTCTCTTGGCAGGTTTGTTGTGGTGCCATATTCTTTCAATTTTTTAATAATGGATTTAATGGTGCTCCGTGGGATGTTCAAAGTTTCGGATATTTTTTTTATAACCCAACCCTGATCTGTACTTCTCCACAACTTTGTCCCTGACCTGTTTGGAGAGCTCCTTGGTCTTCATGGTGCCACTTGCTTGGTGGTGCCTCTTGCTTAGTGGTGTTGCAGACTCTGGGGCCTTTCAGAACAGGTGTATATATACTGAGATCATGTGACAGATCATGTGACACTTAGATTGCACACAGGTGGACTTCATTTAACTAATTATGTGACTTCTGAAGGTAATTGCTTGCACCAGATCTTATTTAGGGGCTTCATAGCAAAAGGGGTGAATACATATGCACGCACTCCTTTTCCATTATTTTTTAGAATGTTTTGAAACAAGTTATTTTTTTCATTTCACTTCACCAATTTGGACTATTTTGTGTATGTCCATTACATGAAATCCAAATAAAAATCAATTTAAATTATAGGTTGTAATTCAACAAAATAGGAAAAACGCCAAAGGGGGGGAATACTTTTGCAAGGCACTGTAGAACATCCAGTTACCTCAACATTACCTCTAGAGAAGAACTCCTCACTCCGCCATCTAACAGTCCAAAAACACACACACTAGAAACACCACACTCCTGGAGACAGCCTGAGCATTACAGAGCCTGAGACAATAATGTGTTTCTGAGGTGAGTGTTGCCTGGGTACTGTCTGTCTGCCTAGCTGGGTTCTGTCTGTCTGGGTCTCTATGGATCTGATAGCCTTTGTGTTACGGAGTCTGACCTGCTCTTATAGACCTCCAACACAGCTCGAGTTGCACTGGCTTTGGCAGAGTTTCAATGTTGGATTGACAACAAAAGACAAGACCACACACATTCCATCCATTGAGTTCCAGAATAAATGTATGGGGAATGACATGTAATCACCTTGTAGCAAAAGTTTACAGGTAGGTCCTTACTGTAGTCAATTATGTTTGCCAATGACATACAAAAGGTGATATCTAAAGTGGTGTGTACAGTGTACTAATTGTGTGTTCTAGCTTGTTACAGTGTATTTACTTACCATAGCGTATTCCACTGGTAGTTTTTACTGAATAGCCCCAGGTCTGTTTAATACACTTGAAAGTGTTGCCAAGAAGAAGAATTTAAAATTCATGTTGAAAAAAAGAATGATGCAAAAATCCTATTCAGTCGTGCAACTTGTTCATGATTCCAGGGCTGCTTCCCCATGTGTACCCATAGTATAAGCATATTCCCAGGACTTAGGGTCAACATATGCTCTGGAATCTAACCCAAACATGTACATATTCAGTAACGTATGTTGGCTAGTAGATTTGGGTGGTATACCGTATATCTTATACACTGTATTTTGAAATACCGACGGTATGACTTTAAATATACGCCCCGTGTAGCTCAGTTGGTAGAGCATGGCGCTTGCAACGCCAGGGTTGTGGGTTCGATTCCCACGGGGGGCCAGTATTGAAAAAAATAAAATAATAATAATGTATGCATTCACTAACTGTAAGTCGCTCTGGATAAGAGCGTCTGCTAAATGACTAAAATGTAAAATGTAAATATCGTCCACAAAAAAATATATAATTATAATTCAGTTGAGCCAGTCACATGGTATGCTTGTTTACAAAGACCACGTGGAGCAAGCGTGACGTGACGAGCCACTGTTAAACAGCACAAGAGAGGTGATCAAGTTACAGTTGAAATTCACTACTAATGTTTGCCAGCTAAAGATGTGCCAAATAAATTTTCTCCAGCTCAGGGCTCCAGCTATGCATTTGGTTTGCTAACTTGCTAGCTATAGGTGGCTAGCTTGAAAAATCAAGCTTCTTGGTTACAGCAGAGACTATCAATCCCCTCCTGGATCAAGTGTGGAAAGCATTTTGAGATAGTGGTATTACTTTATGAGCTGAATTGTCTGTCCTTTCATTTTGTTTATGTTCGCTTGCGCTGGTTAGCATTTACCTAGCATCCGCTAGTACTTTGCTAGCATAAAAACATATATAAAATAACTAGATGGTAATTTTCCATGAAGGTCAAATAGTGCGAGTTGCTTCAGTTCTTTAAAAAAATGTGCCAGTGGATAGGATAGCCTGAACATGTGAAAGTTGGTTTGGTGTCTCTAGCTTGAAAAGTTCAAGATTTACTGTTGGTGGGTTATTTTAAGCAAACTGATGCACATTTCTATAGTTATATACTGAACAAAAATATAAACGCAACATGCAAAGTGTTGGTCCAATGTTTCATGAGCTGAAATAAAAATTCCCAACCGCAGACAACATGTAATCACGCCAACCTAGGACCACCACATCCGGCTTCTTTACCTGCGGGATCATCTGAGACCAGCCACCCAGACAGCTGTTGAAACGGAGGAGTATTTCTGTCTGTAATAAAGCCCTTTTGTGGGGAAAAACTCATTCTGATTGGCTGGGCCTGGCTCCCCTGTGGGTGGGCTTGGCTCCCAAGTGGGTGGGCTTATGGCTACGCCCCTGCCCTGTCATGTGAAATCCATAGATTAGGGCCTAATGACTTTCTCGATTGACTGATTTCCTACTATGAACTGTAACTCAGTAAAATCGTTGAAATTGTTGCATGTTGCGTTTACATTTTTGTTCAGTATAGTTGATAGAAGTTTTAAAGAATTTGAAGTTAGGATAGACTGAATGTTTTAAAGTTGATCTTGCATCTTAATTGGCCAAGGAGCAGGACCATTTAGAATCGCTACCTCTGTATTTCTATGGTTCCCTTTCAAACTCATGTTAATTTATGAAAATGTTTAATGTTTATAGCTCAAAATGTGTATATATATAGTACAACAAATATTTTGACAAGCAATCTAAGTAGGGTCAGCATGAACATCTCAACGTTGTTTTGGAGTTGATAGCTTAAATCGGTGAAAGAGGAGATGGGTCTATTTGTAAGTCGCTCTGGATAAGAGCGTCTGCTAAATGACGTAAATGTAAATGTAGAATTTGTGATTTTCTTTACATTCTAGTCTATAGCCCTTTTTTGCCATTGAAATGCATTGGTATCCCTAGCAACGGCTCCATTTGGTTTGCTCAATGACGAGACATGAGAGAGCGGTTTGCTGACATTAGCTAGCTACTTTTCGTCACTCCAAACTCCGACAAACAGCTGTAACTATTGATTGGCAGGAAATAATTATGTTCTAAGTCTATATTTGAATAGCAGAGAAGTACACCAAGATGCCATAAATCAAATCAAATTGTATTTGTTACATGCGCCGAATACAATGCTTACTTACAAGCCCTTAACCAACAATGCAGTTTTAAGAAAGAATACCAATGAAATACAAAAAAAAAACATTGCAATGTTTTTTTGTTTTTTTTAAATAGAAGTACCAAATCATTAAAGAGAGGAAGTAAAATAACAATAGCGAGGCTATATACAGGGGGTACCGGTTAGTCGAGCTAATATGTACATGTAGGTAGAGTTAATAAAGGGACTGCGCATAGATAATAAACAGAGAGTAGCAGCAGCATAAAGGGTGGGGGGTGGGGGGGGTGCAATGCAAATAGTCTGGGTAGCCATTTGATTAGATGTTCAGGAGTCTTATGGCTTGGGGGTAGAAGCTGTTTAGAAGCCTCTTGGACCTAGACTTGGCACTCCGGTACCGCTTGCCGTGAGGTAGCAGAGAGAACAGTCTATGACTAGGGTGGCAGGAGTCTTTGACAATTTTTAGGGCCTTCCTCTGACACCGCCTGGTATAGAGGTCCTGGATGGCAGGAAGCTTAGCCCCAGTGATGTACTTGGCCGTACGCACTACCCTCTGTAGTGCCTTGCGGTCGGAGAAAGAAAGAAAGAAAGAAAAGAAAGAAAGAAAGAAAGAAAGAAAGAAAGAAAGAAAGAAAGAAAGAAAGAAAGAAAGAAAGAAAGAAAGAAGAAAGAAAGAAAGAAAGAAAGAAAGAAAGAAAGAAAGAAAGAAAGAAAGAAAGAAAGAAAGAAAGAAAGAAAGAAAGAAAGAAAGAAAGAAAGAAAGAAAGAAAGAAAGAAAGAAAGAAAGAAAGAAAGAAAGAAAGAAAGAAAAGAAAAGAAAGAAAGAAAGAAAGAAAGAAAGAAAGAAAGAAAGAAAGAAAGAAAGAAAGAAAGAAAGAAAGAAAGAAAGAAAGAAAGAAAGAAAGAAAGAAAGAAAGAAAGAAAGAAAGAAAGAAAGAAAGAAAGAAAGAAAGAAAGAAAGAAAGAAAGAAAGAAAGAAAGAAAATGAAGGTATGGAAATCTGGATACCACCTAACCGTACTGGCTAGCACATTCACAAACACAACATTTTATGCAGGCTGTACCTACCTACCTTTCCTACCTACCTACCTTTCCTACCGACATGCATGCATAACAATAGCCACTTGTTATGCACACACATAATGGGGGTTGCATACATTCACATATAGGATGAAATAAATACACACACACACACACACACACACACACACACACGGGGCTAAGAGAAAGCGACTCTATGCAGTGAGAGTAAATCAGTTGATGTGTGACTGACAAGGAGCAAATAGAGGATCCAGGTCATGTTATTTTCTCCCCTCAGCCAGATGCAGAGAGAGAGAGGCCTGGTCTGACTCTATACAGCATATACAGTAGATAGATACAGGCTTCACAATTAGGATCTCTCACTATCTGTCACCATCAGCATCGGCTCTGTCCCACCACCATGACACACACACACACAGACACTCACACTATCCTGATGCACTGAGGGGGTATACAATACGAACACTCCCTTGCACAAACACAATGCTTGATTCACACACATACACACACACGCGAGTCACACATTTGTGTTGGTGTGTATCCTTCCCTGTGAGACTCTGTCTGTCTCTGTCTGGTTGTCAGGACAGGAGACAGAGGGAGCTCCAGCATTCCCCCACGTAGCCAATTAAAATGCCCCGTTCAGGAGTTGCAGAGTGACACGCCGTCTCCGTGGCGATAGAATTCGGGTGATTTAGTAAAGGTTAATCAGGATAATTAGCTGTGAATCTCCCGACGTGTCGTTGAGTGGCAGTGTGGCACACGCTAAGGGCTGTCCCCCATCACCGCTATTGTTGTTGGTTTGGTTAGGCTTTAGTTTTCTGGTATTCCGGGTTCATTTGCCTCCGAGTGCCGGGCTTTGAAAATCTTAAAAAGTGTTTGCACAACACGATCTCTCCTGGGATTGTGTTGGGAATCTTTTTTCCCCTCTTCTGAAATGTACATTAAAAGCCTGTTTTCAAGTAATTTATCAGCATTCAAATGCAAAGATTTCTTAAATTAGGGGAATTAAAAATAGCTAACGCTGGGGAGGAGACTAAAATAGCATCAGAATAGCTCAGTTCAACGTCTGAGTCCCATACAACATGATCTGCTAATAAATGCACAGTTCAACGTCTGAGTCCCATACAACATGATCTGCTAATAAATGCTCAGTTCAACGTCTGAGTCCCATACAACATGATCTGCTAATAAATGCTCAGTTCAACGTCTGAGTCCCATACAACATGATCTGCTAATAAATGTACGAATAAAGTCATCAAAGAATAAATGACACAATCCCTGACAGCTCATCCTTTGCCAAACCCTTGATGGAAATCCTAAATCTTCTATCACAAAATAGCCTACATTCATAAAACAAACAGTTGGCTAAGTGACGTACCCTGGCACACCAAAAATGGACGTAACTGCAAAGATTTGGTCTTGAAGATGTAATTTTTTCTTCTAGCTGGACCATTCGCCTCTAGACCACTTGCTGTGGTCCATAAGCCAGTGAGGATGCAGTGCCTGCTGTGCTGCAGCCTGACATTGGGCTGGGGTGGGGTGTTGTTTGGGCCATGAGTTACCATCACTAGTGGTTATTAACACTCCAGTCTCCTCTCCTGCTGAGGTTTCAGATGGGGGCTGACGCTAGCACTCCTCTCCACTCACTGACCCGGCTCCGTGTCAAATCCCACGAGGCATCTGGGTTCTAACATCTCAACATCCCACACCCTCGTTAACAGGATCAATTAAGACTGCCAGTTTACATCAGAGCAGGGGAGATACACTAACGAGGAAAGAACAATTAACGGCCAGCACTCACTCATTCTGGAGGAGCAAACGATGTGAGCAATGTAGCAAGCACACAAACATAAACACACAGTCCAATTCGGTCAAAATCAGTTTC